>NW_005842636.1:443713-450144 GCF_000455745.1 Alligator sinensis
AAATCCAGATTAGAACTGGTCTGATAAATGCTGAGCTGGGTGTGTGTGAACATGGGTTGATTAACATTGGAAGCACAGATTCCCCATCATGCAGCGCTCTCCTGCTTCTCTGGTCCCAGAATTCACTGCAGTCTCTGCTTCAGGCTTTCTGTTTTCCATCTCTCATGTAAATGAGACCTAGGGCAGTTGATTCACTCTTGTCACCCTTATCTGGTGAGGGTCTTAGGTGCGTCTCTCACTGCATCTTAATCAGTTTCGCTTAGGTAGAGGAGGGGGGGGGGTGAGTCCTTTGTGAGTCAGACAGACTGTATCCTGCGCCCCGATTGCCCAAGAATACAGAGCTGAGACGTAACATCCCCTACACTCCATCCACTCACCCGCCACTGTAGATGATGACTTATGACTCTTGTCCGCTGCCACAAACTTCAAGCTTCAATCCAGGTCCCTTCATTGCTCTTCCAACATATCTTAGTCTCCCTGTTTACCTCCCATCCTCAGGGCGGAACTAAGAGGCTCACTCGGCCCATCTACTCTACTATATCTTTTTCCTCTTCCTTTTCTTTCTTTTCTCCTTTTTTTCAAAACAGAATACAATAATAAAACAAAACAAAATCTTTCTATAATGACTCCCTCTTTTTCTTAATTATCTGACTCAGTCACTCTGTCAAGCCCCAAGAGAGTACAGCTGCTATGACAGAAAAGAATAAGTGATAGTGCTAGGTCTACCTAGAACTCTCTCTGCTCTATTCTAGTTCAGCCCCAGTTGGGGTTCTTCCTTCTCCAGCAGTTCCCCTTGCTAATGCTTTGTCCCTGCAACTGGGCTCTAGCCTCCCAGAGCAGACTTTCTTCTCCTCCTTCCTCTCTGGCACCCTCGGTGCCTTTTAAACTTCGCACAGCAGTGTGCTGGGCTGACGTTATCATCCGTGCACTGCCCACTTGGACCAAGAGGGAGCTTAAAAAGTGGCATGGCTGTCCCTTGTGTTGCTCCAGACTGGGCTCCCTTTCTGGTCAGTCTGGAGTTATCTCCTGTGACTCAGGTCCTTTTCAGACTGGGTTAGAAAGGTGAAGGGGTCAGGGTTCATGCAGGCTACCCATGCTGCCACAATAGCTAAATAGGAAATGTTATCATACTCCTTTGTTTTTACACATTTACACCTTATAAAAATGTACACATGCACCTGTGAACAATATGTACTGAAAATGATCCCAGTGCCACTACCCACCTCCCAAATGTAAACTTTAAGAGCAAGGCAATAAAAGGAGGTAGAGCAGGGACCAGGGGAGATTGTTACAGGCGACTCTGGCCCAAACAGACCAAGAAGAATAGGCAAATTACCCCTTTTTAGCTGTTACACATGGCTATGTATCTCTCCATTTGAGAGTGTGGTTGATTCAAGCACACTATTATTTATTGTTTATAAGTACCTATGCTCTGTAAGGTAAGACATCAGTGACAAATTATTTTTTGCCCTAAACAACATATAATGTAAAGGCTTAGGCAGATATTTACATAGATCTTTTTAAACTGCCTACCTTTGTCTCTCTGTTTTTTCAGCTCAAACATCATACAGTTCAACAAAGCCTTTTGTCTTGCTCATTTGTACTTGTACCTCCCAGTAAACTTCCCCAGCAGCTGGTCAGGATCAAATTTACAATGAACTTACCTCTACCACAAAGCATGTATTGTTCTCCCTTCTTACAGTAGTCTGAGTACTCTTAAAGAAGACTTGTGATCTTCCATCTCCTCCCTCTTAATGAAAGCGGACTTGGAGAGGCCTTTTGTTTGTAGGTGCAAGCTCCACAGAATAGCAACAGCAACTGTTTTCTCTGGTTCTTTTATGTTCCTTGGGTACCAAGCGGTAACAATTTTTTACCTTTGACTGCACTGTAGAGATGTGGGGTGGGGAGGGTGCCACACCTATTTGTGAAAGAACAGTCCTAAGGAGAGCAAAATAGCAAGTCATATTCTTTGTTTCATGGCTTGCCATTTCCTTGTTATCTGATCATCTTGTACTGGGAGCCCACTGATTCAGCAGCTTTCTTATTCTTGCCTATATTTGGCAAAGTTGTGTGCGCAAGTATTTATAAGTGTGTATGTGTCCTGATGTCATTTAATTTACAGCATTGTTCTTTTTAATATGGAAGGAGATCTAGTAGTAGCTATTAATTTATTCATGACCTATTTGTATATTACCTCCCTGAGATACTCAGACTGTCAGGGATAGGAGCCACATCCATGTGAGTGGACAGATTTGAAAGCAAGCGTGTGTGTTCATGTATCTGTGCATGCACATGAGAGACAGGGTATGCTAGATCAATTAGATTTTCTGAAATAGATACATATTCAATTATTATAAAGAGAACATGAGGTTTTCAAGCTCATTTACAAATTTACAGTTTGATCAGCATTTTCATTCTCAACTACATTATTCTGTAAGTACTAGGGCTGTACGAAGCTTTGGGTGCTGATTCAATTTGGAGGAGATTCAGCCCGATTCGGCAGCCGAATCTCTGAATCTGAATCCAAATGGGAGACTAATAAAAAGGTCTGAATTGATTTGAAGCTCTCCAAATTGACTTGGAAAAGATTCAGAGCATTTCAGAGAGAATCAGGCAGTCCCCACTTGCTGCCGCAGGAAGCTGGACCTGGACTCCATGCCAGTAAGTAGGGGGTGGGGGGAGAGGACCATGGGTGGACCACTACCAGGCCCCATCCCCTGACTGTTCCCCCAGCACCCCTGAGCACCCCTCTGACCCCCACCCACTCTCCCAGTCCTGTCAATAGCTGCCCTGCCTGACTCCAGTATCCTGGCTCTTTTTAAAAAAAAAAAGAAAAGAAAAGAAAAGAAATAAATAAAAGCCCCGCACTCACCGGCTCCTGCCAGGTGGGGGATGATCCCCACTACTCCATGCTGTTTTGGGGGGCTCTCCCATTAGCCTCCATCCCCCGCCCACTCTCCCAGCTCTGTCAATGGCTGCCCCGCCTGGCCCCAGCATCCCAGCTCTTTAAAAAAAAAAAAAAAAGCCCTGCAATCACCAGCTGCACCAGTGGCTGTTGGGGCTTCTGAGGGCTCATGGTAGGGCCCCCCACACAGTGCAGGGCAGGGATGATTATCTCCCCACCGCCTGGCAGCAGCTGGTGAATGGGGTTTTGTTTTTGTTTTGGGGGTTTTTTTAAGTGCCGAGACACTGGGACTGGGTAGGGCATCCATTGACAGGGCTGGGAGAGTGGGCAAGGGATGAGGCCTGTTTGATTCAGAGATTTGGCCGATTCAGCAGCAGCCAAATCAGATTTGGCTGTATTGATTTGGGACAGTAATTCGAATCACTGAATCAAATCACTGTCCCCCAAGTCGGCCAAATCTGAAGCGAATACTAGCCATTTCCCACAGGCCTAGTAAGTACCTATAGAGGTAGAGCGCCTTTCATCTAGTAGAAAAAGGGCTGGGAACTGAAGCTAAAAGAATTCAGACTAGAAATAAGGTACCACCCTTTAATGGAGAAGGTAAGTAACCATTTGGATAATTTGCCTGGGAATATGTGCTACATTTTCAGCCATAAAAGTCTTTACCATGAGATTGGCCATCTTCCCAAAGAACAGGTTCTAACTCAAAAGGATGTGTTTGATGCAGGAATTACTGAGTGTAATTCTTTGGGATATGCTATGCCCAAGGTCAGACCAGAAAAAAAAATGGCTCCCTTTTGGCCTGGAATTCTGTGTTAGAACCTTGGCTGAGGATTGTATTGGAATTGTTTGAGGGAAAAATGAAGGAAAGATGCTCTTGTGATCAAAGCAGAGCATTGGACGTATGGAGTGAAATCCTGACTCTAATGAAGTCAAAGGCATTATTTCTGTTGACTTCAGCAGGGTCAGGATTTAATTTTTGGTTCTGGTCCATGTTCTTCCAGTAATATCATCTGCATCCATAGATAAGTTGCTTAATTTTGTGCTTTCCTGTTCCTACCTGAAAAAAGAAACTAATGACAACTGCACATCTCAAAGGCTTAAATATCAGTTTGCAAAGCCCTTTGACATGCTGAGAAAAAAGATGCTAGATAAGTGTAGCAGTTGATGAGCTCCCTGATACTCAGAAATTCAAGCAAATAATTGAGGCTTTTGTTGTAGCTGAAAATGTAAAAAAAAAATATCACAAGTTAGAATATTTCTTTAAAACATTATGGATCAGGATTATATTAAAAAAGGCCAAGCTTGAAACTCAGTAGATCAGAGCAGGTCAGAGTCTTCACCCCATGTGGGGAGCCAAAAAGACAGAAGCAGCCCTATAGAATTAACAGTCTCCTACAGAGTCTGTGGAGCAAGAAGGCACTAAGTTTAACACAAAATCCATACTTTTGAGAATGCTGTAATCCTTCCTGGACAAAAAACTGCCTTTGTAATAATAATAGGAAATTTGTGGATGTCCTTGAGAATACAAAGAACTTAAAACTTATGAAGGTAAGATACTTAATTTTTTATTTTAATTGTCTTCATAATACATTTGAAACATAAAGCATACTTTTGCACCATTTAGCATAATGACCTTCTTACCCCAATTTTGTTTCAGTCAATGCTGGCTCAGTGCTTCAGTGGTTACTGACTCACAGAGATTCTGCTGCTGCCCTGCTCTACTGGGTTAATATCTTCTGGGATACACATGTGAAACTGGTGAAGTCTCAGTAACTACTAGAGCATGTCCTTGCTGCTGGAGGAAGTTTGGGGCTTTGCCCAGCCCACTTGCCAATTATGAGAGTAAGGATTTATTGGATTTGACAATTCTTGCAGTTTTATCACAAGCCTTGTGTTGTTTGCTGTTATATTTATAAGGCTCAGTTCATGGGGCCAAGGGATTATTGGAATTATTGCTTGCTTGCTTTGAATACAGTATCTACTTGAATGGCTGCAAAAACAGCAAGAAATATCAAACAGCCTTGGATATGTGAATCCTATAAAGCCTTGAGAAGGCAGAGAGCTAACAAAAGAAGCCCCAATATTTTTTTAAATATTGTAATTTTGGGAGCTGACTCATACATATATATATGATATGAAGATATATATATATCTTCATCTCATAGAATCCTTCTACATTAGAGAAAAAAAGGGACAGAACTGTTCACTAGCTGCCATTCTTCTCCCTGGCTTATACATAGCTGTTAAGGACAGGAATGAGCTTCAAAACTCAAAGCATTTTTTAACCAGAGAACAAGATAGTTGCCACCCCTCTTCCACCATTCCCCTCTCAAGAGCCAACTGTGGGAACTATTTCAGACTCTGGGGGGATTCCAATATTTTCAGCAGCCCTAGCATGCTTGCATGGCTGGAAGATGGAGACAGGGACAAAGGTAATATTGAGAGTAGCAGTGTGTGGGAGATGGAGGGCTCATTTCCCTGAGAACCTCTGCAACACTTATTCAAAATGCTCCAGATGCGTTCCCTCCCACCCGCGCCCTTATTAGGTTTTTATTTATTTGGCCTTCTTGAATTAGTCAGCCTTTCATCTGGAATGGCTGCCTAGTCCTTGGCCCAGGAGGTTGGGTATCTTTCTGTTAGCCCAAACACTTTCCTGGATGCAATACTTCTATTCTCATTTCAGCACACTTCATTGCTCCCAGCGCACACAGACCGAAGGTCCTCTTTCTACCCGTAGATTCCATTTGGACACAATAAAGCTGGTCCTGAGCCTCTGGACACTGGTTTGGCATCAGGCAGAAGCACTGTGACCCTGTGGAAGGATAAGCTTAAATTTAGTTACAAATATCATGCTCTGTGTGAGCGTATTTTAATATTTGGTTATATTTGAAAGAACCAAAAAAGGATAATGATATCGCAGGATGATGGTATAGAAAGCCCAGGATGTTAATGACATGGGGAAAAAAGCATAAAAAGTTTTAAGCCTCCATTTTCCAAGACTCTGACGAGCTTTAGTTAAAGTGCCCCCGCCACCATTTTTCAGCATGGGGGCACTGATACACATGACACTCCAGGCACTTTAATTAGAGTGGCTTTTGGAGCAGGTTTAATTAAAGTACCCCCTAAAGCTCTCTGGTACTAGCATGTGGTAAATCTTGTTAGTATTTGTTATATTATTATTTGTTTCTCTCCCTCCCCTCTGCTTTTTTTAAACAGGAATATGTTCAAACACCTGGTGTTCTCTTTTCCTTTTCTTAACAATGGTGTAAATGTGTTTATTCAAGATGACTTGTTCCTATATAGTGTTTCCATATCTGTATCTATAACAGGGGTGGGCAAAATACAGCCCATGGGCCAGATCCAGCCCACCAAGCCATTCTATCTGGCTCACAGGGCCCCTAAAAAATTTATAAAATTAATTATTATCTGCACATGACTACCTGTCAAACATGACAAGGTGCCAGTGACAGCAGGACCCAAGGCGAGCCAGCAGCAGGATCCAGTGGCTGAGCAGCAAGGCCTA
>NW_005842636.1:450364-457102 GCF_000455745.1 Alligator sinensis
ATGCTGGTGCTCTAGGGCAAGTGGGGTTCCAGGGTGGGGTGGCAGGAGCGCAGAGCCTGGATGCAGGGTCTTCCTGGCTGCATCGCGTGAGGCTTGCATGCAGTCAGAGAGCCGCATGTGATGGAGCCAGCGGCCCAGCCTCATCTCTCTCTCTCTCTCTCTCTCCTATCCCACCCACCATAACTCCACACTCTCCCACAGTCCCCACCCTAAACACATACCCCATACCCCTCCACACCCACACCTCATACACCGCTCTCATGCAGGGTCTTCCTGGCTGCATCGCGTGAGGCTTGCATGCAGTCAGAGAGCCGCATGTGATGGAGCCAGCGGCCCAGCCTCATCTCTCTCTCTCTCTCTCTCTCCTATCCCACCCACCATAACTCCACACTCTCCCACAGTCCCCACCCTAAACACATACCCCATACCCCTCCACACCCACACCTCATACACCGCTCTCCCACACAGACCCCCACTCCCCAACCACACCCCACCACATACACCCACTTACTGCCTCCACACAATATACAAGAGTAGGACTGTATTTTGAGCTATTATGCGATTGCCTCTAGATATACATCACTAATACACATAAATCAGTACAAAAATATTTTAAAATAAAATTAAAATAAGTTATAGTAGATGTTTTAATTTTTTGTATATGATTTGGGGTTTTTTTTTAATTTCAAGATTGCAGCACCCTCCCTCCCAAAAGGAGTACTTCTGGTGGCAAAAGTCAGGGGATAAGGAGTGGGACTTCCAGTCCCACTATGGTGACCAGGGGCAGGGCAACTGTCAAGGGGCAGGGCTACTCATGCAGGCCTTGATAGTTCACCAAAACTTATTAAGCAGCCCTCCAGCTGAAATAATTGCCCACCCCTGTTGCATAATGTTTCCCAGCACTCGTTAAAGAATATCAAAGTTGGCTCCCATCATATTTTAAATTCCTATTTTATATTCCTTGGAGGATGTGTGGATTATTAATGCTAAATTGCTGATACCATTAAAAAGATACTAAACTGTATGGATTTCAAGCGACAAATGGACAGTATCTATCTTAGTAAGGCATTGCATAGCCAACCCACATTGGTTTGAATCCTGCAGAAACAATCTGTTTTGGAAATGTTTAAATACAAAAGTTTGATTATCAAAATTTCTATTTCTTAATAGCTTGAGGCTTTATTCACAATCAACATATTACTCTCAACTCATTTGTGATGCTTAGCCAACCTTGTGGCAGAGTTAAAGGTGACAGTGGTCACATATACTTGAGTGGTGGACTGCACAGTAACAACTTAGAACTTGCATAAGCAAGTACTAAATGACTGCACAGTAACTCGTGGTACTGCACAGAACCATCCCTGCACTTTTTTTTCAGATGGTACTGCACAGTAGTTCGTTAGTACTGTGCAGTAGCGGCGCATCATGGTTAATGCTCACCAACACTACTGCGCAGTATCACATCCACTCTTGTGCCCTCCCATTTCAAGTAAGCTTTGGGGACAGGAGAGGCCTCCAGATAATCATGGACACACCTGGGCTGTCTAAATAATGTCAAATTTTCTCAGGCTGCCTTAAATACTGCAGTGATGTATGCTCTACCTCTGACATTTACAATTTAGCTCCTAAAGCAGAGTTTATGTGACAAGGAGCCCAATACACCTCTCACTTTAAGTAGAGTGGAGCAGGCCAAGAATGCTCCCTGGGGCTGCAGCATGGGAACACAAGCTGGCCATTCAGAAAAGTGAAAACCTCTGCATGTGGTCAACCATATGTCCGGAAGGGATGGGGCTTAGAAGCATATAAACCTAGGGCCCGAGACAAAATGGGGCAGTATGGCCCTGCATGCTTTGGGGGAAGGAGCTCCTGGGAGAGCGGGGCTTCAGGAAACAGGCCCACAGACACCCATGCTACCCAGGGGAGCTAGACAAAGCAGCTAAAGGGAAGTGCGGCTTGTGATGGGACACTGACCCAGAGAGGGGGTAAAGTTCAGTTTGGGAAGTGGTTTGCTTATACCTATGTTATGTTTAAGACCAGAGGACCGAGTTGTGGCTATGGAGGCCACAGGGCACCTGAGAGCCACCAGAATAGAGCCCAGCAATGGTCAGAGACCTCAAGGGGCTGAGTGGCATAAGAACAGCCCAGCTTGGGTCAGGGACCCCAGCGGGGTGGGATGCAAGACAGCAGACTTGCCTGGGTCAGGGACCACAGGGAGCTGAGCAGCCTGAGAAGAGCAAAATGGGACTGGAGGCCAGAAGTCAAGGTCTGAGCCAGTGGACCTAGGCTGATGGGTCAGAGCCAGAGAAAAGGGGCCAAAGCTAGGAAGGCTGAAGCCACAACAAAGTTTTGAGGCCTGAGGCAGCCAAGTGTTGTGTTGGGGCCAGGGGGCTCCTCCAAAGTGATACCAAGTACCATCTGTGCAGCATGATATGGTTACAGGGGAGGACAGAGGCCATGATGAATGCCCCTAAGGTGATTTAGTCCCTGAAGGCAAGGCTGAAGCCAGTTGGGCAGATGGAACACAAGACAATTAATGGACTGAAGCTCACCTTGGGGTAACCTCTTACAATACCATAATTTCCATCAAGGTGTGGCAGATGAGTAAGTAAAGGGAAGATACACCCCAAGGAGCCAGAGCAGGACAGGAGTCACTGGGCCATCAGATAGCATCACAACCACACTTGAGGATAGCGTCACAACCACCCTTGAGGCCAAGACTTTTGCTACAGCTTACAACAGATCTTTTTCAGGCATCCTTGCATGGTCTACTGTAGTCCCTGTGTTGGTGAAATCATCCTTTAGCTAAATAAAGTGCTTTTAAGTCTCCTGTGTACCACTGTAGACTTTTGCCAGTAATGAGTGTTAGAGTCAGGGTGAAAATTGTACTTTCTGTCCCTGAAAATGAAAAGAATAAACATGGCTGCCACTTATCCCTGCCCTAGCAAGGCCACTGTGTGTGCTGGGCCAACCAACAAACATTTCTCAAGATTACAGGAAAACTGATGGTGACACAGTAAACAGCAGGGTATTGCACAACAGTTATGCATTAATCCTCTTAGGAGAGTACAAAAAAGTCTCTTAACACATGCCATCCTGGAATACAGTTCCAGTTGTAAATTATAATGCTGAAAATGTATTAAGCATTGCTACCTAATCCTTTATCATTATGGTACTTTTGAAGACCTTACGGAATATTTGATGTGCTGCCCAGACTAAAGCATGAAGCATGGGATTAGAGGATATATGCTATCCCATCAGAGACCAGAGGATCAGATTCCTGACTGGATTTCTATCATCAAAGAAAGGGAGTTAGCTGTGCTAGTTTGAAATCAAGCAGAAGGCAGGGCAGGGTGGCACTTTGTCATTTGTGATGAATGGACTTGCAAAAAGCAAGTTTCAAATTCCATTCTTTCTAAAACCTCTGCTTTCTGCAAGTCTATTATAGCATTTGATAAAATAGGTTGTTGCTTATGAAATCTTATACATGTCTGAACCAATCTCGAAGGTGCCACCATTCTCTGTCTTCCATTATCAAAGTTAAAGGTAGTCATTGATGTAAAAAGTTCAAGTTCCTTTAGTCATTTTGGGGATTTTTGTTTTGGTTTTATTTGGTAATCAATATGAAATGAATGTAGTAATCTCAGTTCACTGTGTGATGGAGAGATGCACACAAAAACCCTTGTCTGCACAAATTATTGTTGGCCAGATTTTGATCCAATTATACACATCTAAATCCAGAGTAACTCTACTGATGAACAACCCATAGAAGTTTGGCATAAGATAAATGAAGCTCATGTAGAAACTCTGGCTTTACACCAGCATAAATAACTGCTGAGTATTTATGATGTACTTCAATATGAGATCCACAAATATTAGGATTTATATTTTTATATTAGGATTATATATATTTTATTTATACTTTTTAACTGTGCGATAGTTACCATACATAGCAGTATGGCAGTCATATCAGAGAGACCCAGAGAGCTGGTTCTTTTCGTTGTACTGTAAGTGACCGTATCAACTGCAGGTTGACAGAGAATTTACCCTAAATATCCAGGTCTGTGCATCTGACCACCAATGGAAAGATGCAAAAAGTTTATTTGCTGGACATGTCAGCTCATGTTTGGTCTAGGGATGTAAAAAATAACAGGGACTAACCTTAATTTTGGAGTAAGTAGCTGCAGTGTTCCTCATGTAATAAGGCTCAGCCCATTAACCTTTTTGGGCACATCCACATATGCAGGCACATGTGCTTGCAGCAGCTCATCAGCAAAGCTAACTGCACTTTATCATGCATCAGCAGATGCATGACAAATGGATCCAGGAAGGTGTTACTTCCCCTCTATGTGGCATTGGTCAGACCGCAGTTGGAGTACTGTGTCCAGTTTTGGGCACCATACTTCAAGGGGGATGTAGAGGGTCCAGAGGAGGGCCACTCGTATGGTATGGGGCTTACAGGATAAGCCCTATGAGAAGAGACTGAGGGACCTGGACCTCTTCAGCCTCCACAAGAGAAGGCTGAGGAGGTGATCTTGTGGCCACCTACAAATTCATTAGGGGGACACAGCAAGGGATCGTAGATGCTCTGTTCACCAGGGTGCCTCTTGGGGTGACAAAGAACAATGGTCACAAACTGACAGAGAGAAGATTTAGGCTAGATATCAGGAAAAACTTCTTCACAGTAAGGGTGGCCAAAATTTGGAATGGGCTTCCGAGGGAAGTGGTGCTCTCCCCTACCTTGGGGGTCTTTAAAAGAAGGCTGGATAGGCATCTGGCTGGGGTCATCTGACCCCAGCACTCTTTCCTGCCTAGGCAGGGGGTTGGACTTGATCAGTTGAGGTCTCTTCCAACGCTAGGTGGATGATCTGTTGAGGTCCCATCTATCAATCTATTAATGAAGCAGTGCAAATTTGAGCCAGGGCTTTTTGCCTCAGCACACATGCTCAGACATGCACTTTGGTGTGGGGCAAATTGTGCCACTTCTGGCAAATTAATCCTGCCTGGTTCCTGCTGGAGCTCAGGGCCAGCACCTGTGCTGTCTCCAGCAGTATAAAAAGCTGCCCTGTCCTGTCCCTATCAGTACAAAAAGCTGCTTTGGTAAGTAGCTCAGGGCCACTCCCTGTCATGAGCTTCTGGGGCCCAGCCAACTGTATCCAGGGACACTACCCCTTGTGCCAGCTGGACTGCCAGTGGGCTGTGGTTTGCAGGATTGGCCTCTGTGCAGCACTACTGCCATGTGTGCCCCCGCCTGGCCATCTGAGCAGCTATCATCTGGAAGATATTTCTAGTGTGGTGGCCTGCTTTGAACTATCAAAGCAGGTCCTCCTGGCCCCAATTGGCCAGGAAGTCAGCCACCTCCAGCTGGGTCCAAGGTGCCAGCTCTGAGCAGGCTCCTCTGCCTGGGTCCTGCCACACGCCTCCCTAGCAGGAATTCTGGTGTTCCCCATTTGAAAACTGAAAAATCCCTGATAAAAAAATCCTAAAGTCATGGTGTAAAATACCCCCAAATCCATGTTTCTCCACAATTAAAACAAAAGAGAACTAGACAGAGAGACAGAGATCAGTTGGGCAATGTTTTATTGCTATATCTACAATGTTAAAGAAATTTGGAAGCTTGCCAGTGTCTCTCTCATCATAATAAAATGAATTCTAAATACCTATATTTTGCTGTTTGCCTTTGTTTTTTTTTAACATAGAGTAGTTAGAGCTCCCAGGGACCCCTTCACTAGCCAGGTTGTGGGGACAGCTACCCCTGCAGCTACATCTCCTGCCAGTAGGCCTCATCCTATCCAGCAGATGGGCACGCAGGGTGTGTGCTGCGGGGATGTGGGTGGCTGTGGAGGGATGTGGGGAGCTGTGGGACGTGTGGGTGGATTATGGGGAGACTGAGCAGGGGTGCTGCTCAGGAGGGGTAGGTCCTCTGCCCCCCACAGGGTGCAACCCCCCTGCACAGCTCACAGACTGTCCCCACAGGGCTACAGACCTCACCACAATGACCATAGGTCCCCACAGGAGCTACCACCCCCACCGCAGGGCCCACATGCCCCACCCCCACTTGCTTCCCCAGCCCCCTGGATTGCTGCCCCACGTGGCCCCATCTCCTGCTGGTTCCTGCAGCCCCCAATGGCTGCTCCATCCGGCCCCACTCCTTGCCCACTCCCCCAGACTCCCACAATGGCTGCCACACACAGCCCCCCAATGGCTGCCCCCCCAGCCCCAGTCCTCCTGGCACTTTAAAAAAAAAGCCCCACACTCACCAGCAGTAGCAGCTGCCATGGGGACACTGGGGCCTCGTGGCATAAGCCCCCCCCATAAAGTGCAGGGCAGTGGGGCCTAACCCTGACCACTTGGCACCTCCACTATCACTGCCCCATTGCACAGGTGAGCAGGGCACTGCACAGCTCTGCGCACTGTCAGGCAGCTGGCGCCACTGCAGCTGTCACCTGGGCCCTGTGTTGCACGGGGGGTGGGGTGCTCTGCCACAAAGCCCCAGTGACCCCAATGGCAGCTGCTACTGCCAGTGAATGCAGGGCTTTTAAAATTGCTGGGATCCTGGGATTGGGCAGGGCAGCAATTGGAGGGACTCAGGGGGCAGATGGGGGATGGGGCCATGTGGGGCAGCAATCAGGGGGGCTTGGGGAGCAAGGGATGGAGCCGGGCGGGACAGCAATCAGGGGTGCTGGAGGGAAAGGCAGGGGATAGGGCAGGGCAGGGCAGTCATCAGGGGGCAGCTCTGGG
>NW_005842636.1:457113-462968 GCF_000455745.1 Alligator sinensis
AGGGCCGGGCAGGGGAGGGATCTGGGGGCTGGGGAAGCAGGTCGGGCCAGCAGGGGTCCCTGCTTCCCTCCTCCAGCTCCACCCCCATTACTTATCGTCAGGAGCCCAGATCCACCCCCCTGCAGCTGGCACACTGCCTCCCCTGCATGGGCAGGCAGCGTGCTTTAGCACTGGAGTGAAGGTCAGCCATAGAGACACTCTGGCTGGCTACCTCTGTGGAGGACCAAGCCTCCGGTTGCCTCAGGGCATGGTTGGGGACTGTGCCCTGCCCCACTTCCCGCCCCCTTGGGTTTTTTTTTTGACCCCTGGATATCCAGGGGTCTAATTTGGCTCCCAGGCTGCAAATTAGCCATGCAGGGAATGTTTTTTTGTTCCCACATGTGCCTCTTGCAGCATCTCAAAGGACTTTGAGATGCTGCAAGACACACGTGTGCACTTGTGTGGATGCACCCTTTGTGATTTTTGGACACAAGGTGCTGGTAAATCACAAACACATAATTTTTTTGCTTGTCTTTAAGTCTGTCTCCCTTGTGAAGCAATGACAATGCACAGAGAATGGGTATCTGACTGATTCTCTTGTTAAGAGGGTTTCCATATGGAATACAGCTGGTGTAGCCAGATCTAAATCATTTGCAACTGAAAGACAGTGGGCGTGTCTACACAAGACACTACTCCACAGTGGTTACTGAGCATTTATTTAGTACTTGATTATTTAGCTCCTGATTATACAAGTACTAAATAAAAGGTGTTGGCTGGTGCTACTGCATTTAAGTGATGCTACTGTTCAGTGGCCAAATAATACTGTGCAGTAGCATATTAGCACTGGCAGTGCTGTGATGTGCTACTGCACAGTATTATTTGGCTACTGTGCAGTCAGCATATTGTGTAGACATGCCCAGTAAAATGCAGACCTGAGTCACACCAGGGCTAAAAAAAAAAATTCCCTCTGCCTCTTTTCTTTAAGGGTAGTTCAGATGTGAATCAAAAGGGCTATAAATCTCACTCCAAGAATGGTGAAGCAGCCTCTGCATTTTCTTGTCACTGTTTGAGGACTAGGCAAATCACAGCATACAGAAGTCATACCTGAACATGTTTCCCAGTCATAGCACGTGTCATATCCACAGGCCACTTTCTTTGAGCTACTTGCGGAAAGTTTTGTTCTCTCAATAGGCCATTTTAGGTTAGTGTCAGTACGGCATGGGCCAGAATGCAAGAAATGGAGTGGTTGCTCTTTGAGGCATTTTTCAGCTAAATACTGACAGCTGGGCTTCGTCAAGGAACGTTCTGAAACTGCATCTAATACACAGACATCTTCTGAGTAGTGGCTGCCACAAGACAAAAGTAAAACCTTTATCAGAACAGAAAAATAATGAGAAAAACAAAGGAGATGCACTTCAAATTCTAAGTATTCCATCAACATTGATAGACACGCTTATAACAAACAACTACACGTCTGCCTCTGTAGAGACATCTACCTCAGAAATATAATCCTCATCAGCATAACATCTCAGTATATCATAATCTTTGAGCCTAAGAACAAAAAAAACCCCATAAGCTGGCTGGACACTAAGAACCAAGGATTAGATATTGATATTAACTGTGTGACAGGGGACATGCTCAGGGCTGGGCCTCATGCCAGTCTACCCACCTGTCTATGGGGCAGTCTGTCCCATCTCACCTGCCATGACATTGCTGTTCCCATAAACTGGTGGAAAATGCAGGAGACTACCCATTACATGCCCCGATGCCGGGGGGCACTATCTGAGCTCCAAACCTCCCCTACAGCTCAGCCCATGCCTTGCAGATGGCATCCACATTATATAATCATAGTCTACACCACGACTGGTGCTCCAGTTCCTCACAGGGACTCTCACTCCCTCCCTGGAGCAGCAGGTCATTGTGCTTAACCTTTAGTTCTTTCTTTTGACCCACACTCAACCTCCTTGCAGTGGAGGACTTACCAGGGTCAGGACTCACCCCTAACTCTCTGGTTGAGCCCCCCTACTCAGCCTCTGGCTCAACTACAGCCTCAGGCAGCTAAGACATACCTTGGCCTACTCTCCACTCCTGGAGTTTCTCCTGCACCCACTCCAGGGCTTCTACACCACACCCCAACCTTGGGGTCTTCTCCTCATCCTCACAACCAACTGCTCCTGGAGCTGGCCCTTGCACTGCCCTTCAGGCTTACTCCCAGCTTGGTCCTACTCAATATGCCCCTGGGACTGCCCATCAAGCCTACTCCCATTAGCCCTACTCTGTGTGAGGCCACACTCTACACTCCCCACACTACCCACTCTGGGGTCTCTGGGATCTCACATCCCTGCTGGGCTCAGGCTCCTACACATGAGCATACCTGGGCCCTGCTACTCCCACATCTCCACACTACCCACTCTGGGGTCTCCGGGATCTTGTATCCCTGCTGTGCTCAGGTGGCACTCCACTTGCCATGCCTGGCCCCACTACTCCCATAGCTGCCTCCAAAGCCCACCCAAAGATGGGGGCTGGGATTAAGGCACCCCTCCTCGCCTTTCACCAGGGAGGTAACTAGCCTGGCATTTCCTGGGGGTTCCCACACCACTAAGAGCCCCACCAGGCCACCCATCCCCAGCAGGGTGCAGTTTTAGGTCAAGTCCAGGACCAAGAGTCTCCTGCTCTTACCTGTGAAATATTTCATACAGCCTTTCAGTCAGGTGATGTTTCTATCTGGCTGCCAGCAGCCAACTGCTGTGTTTATACAGGCAACCGGTGTTTTAAAATGGCTGCTGCAATCAAGCACCTGCTGGCTGCTTGACTCAGCCCTTAAAGTGGCAGGCACTGCAAATGCACTGCCACAAACTGCATGACATACTATAATTTACTTGACTCTGGATAATCTTTCTTCACACTACACATGATAACAACTCTTTCCTTTTGAAACATCTTATTTTTCTACTAATCAAGCTATTCATTCTTCTATGATTTGCTTGTCTGCTACCCCTAGGAATTTCTCTTTTCTCCAATTTCATGGCCTTGCAAACTGTTTTTAATCTTTTGCTGTGCCTGCTTTTCCCTCAGACCTGAAGAAAAATACATTACATTTGAAAGTTTGTCTAAGTCTATCCCAACCATAGAGTAAAAAATATTACCCACAAGAATCCTTACCTCTTGCCAACTTTGATGAAGTTATGCTCACAATTTGAAGCAGGAAAGTAATAGTAATTACTATTCCACTTTAGTAATAAGGATCCAAGACACAGAGGTTGTGTCTACATGTTCATTAATGTACTTTTGCTATTGCACATTAAATTTAGTACCTCTAATGTGGGTGCATCTACATGAGATGCTTAATGGCAAATTAGAATAATTTATTGTGAAGTAAGCACATAGGTCTACATGTGCTCATGCTTATTTCACAGTAAATCTCCCTAATTCTGTGTAAGTTTGCTATCTGCTAAGGCAAGTAGCAAATTTACTTGGCATTAACAATGGTGTTATACTGCTCATGTAGACGCCTGGGAGGGACCCAAATCTGCTCCTCATCAGATGTCCACTAGGGGGCAGAAGATAGCTCCCTGCCCCCAGGAGCTGCCGCCTGCTGGGCAGGCTCTGCCACAGGAGGCCAGGAGGGAACTATGTCCCCCTGCCCCAGCAGCAAGGAACTCCAAGCCCCCTGCTCCCAGATCACGATTGTGGAGTGGGAGCTGGGAGACACTTATCAGGAAGATAAAGGTCTTCCAGCCCAAGCCCCATGACCATGGGA
This sequence comes from Alligator sinensis, assembly GCF_000455745.1. Classification (NCBI taxonomy): domain Eukaryota; kingdom Metazoa; phylum Chordata; order Crocodylia; family Alligatoridae; genus Alligator; species Alligator sinensis. The sequence goes on from NW_005842636.1 coordinate 460,853, forward strand.
CTCAGGCTGGGAAATAAGCATCTCTCAGCAGCAGCATCCCTGTGATTATGGAGCTGATGCTGGGAGCTTCCTGGGGAGCTTGTTCCCCACCAAGCTCTGTGAGATGTCTCTTGGCCCAGTGCTCCCTGCCAGCCTCTGTGCTACCACCCAGGGGGAGCCTGGAGTTCTCCCCAGTGGCCATGGAGGTACATTGAAGGGCTTCAGGGAACTGGAAACAAATCTTCTCCCTAATTTCTGCATGTGTAGACATCTACTCAAAAACCCTTACTGTGCAGTAGCTTACTCTACAGTAAATCTAGGCTGGAGTAGATGCATGTGTAGATGCACCCTATGAGGTACTAACTATGCCTGTGCAAAGCAGCTAGTATTCGCTTCGGATTCGGCTGATCCGGGGGACAGTGATTTGATTCGGTGATTCGAATCACTGTCCCAATTCAATTCAGCCGAATCTAATTCAGAGATTCAGCAGCAGCTGAATCTCCGAATCAGCCAGGCCAGGCCCATCCCCTCCCACTTCCCCCAGCCCAGCAATGTCTGTCCCACCTGTCCCAGCTCCCAGCACTTGGGGAAAAAAAAGCCCTGGCTCAGCAGGTGCTGCTGGGCGGGGGTGGGGGGTGATCCCCACTGCCCCATGCTGCATGGGGGGCTCTGCATGAGCCCCTGAATCACCCCCCCATTTCCCCAGACCCATCATGGGTGCCCCGCACGGGCCAGCTCCAGCCCTTTAAGAAAAAAAACCCAAAGAAACCCCGGGACTCACCACTCGTGCCGGCAGGGGCGATCCCCGCTGCCCGCCACTGCCCATGCCATGTGGGGAACTCTGCAGAAGTCCCTAACGCCCCGAGGCTGCACCAGAAGCGGTGAGTCCCAGGGCTGTTCTTGGCTTTTTTTTCTTAAAGGGCCAGAACCCCAGCAGGCCACGCAGCTGTGGGGGGCCGGGGAGCAGGGGGAGGATTGAGGGGACTTGTGCAGAGTCCCCCATGCAGCATGGGGCAGTGGGCATCACCGCCCCCGCCTGTTGGGGAAGTGGGCGGGGGTCAGGGGGACTGGAAGGGGTCCCCCCATGGTCCCCTCCCACCTCTCCCAGCCCCCCTCCCCCACTCCTACTACTTACCAGCTCAGAGTGGCTGCACCAGGGACTGCCCAAATCATCAAAGCAGTCTGAATCTTTGCCAGAGAGTCGGAGAGCTTTGATTCGATTTGGACCTTTAAATTGGTCCCCTGATTTGATTTGGATTCGGAGATTTGGCCACCGAATTGGGCCAAATCTCCTCTGAATCAAATCACCACCCAAAGCTTTGCACAGCTCTAGTACTAACTAGGTGAACATTAGCCTCCCCTAATGTACAGTAGCAAAAGCGGATGCTTTTTTAGTGACATTGAATGCATAGTAGCCTAATTTTACTGCACGTTAATGTATTAGCATGGTTTTTGCCATGGTGCTCTAATGTGCAGTAAAATAGGCTTTTGCACATTAAAGCACATGTGTAGAAATGCCCAGAGAGACTGAATAATTTCCCCAAATCTGACAAAGTGGTTGTGGTAGACCAGGGTTTGAATCAAGATCTACTGCACTAGCAGATGCTCCTACATGTCAGAATAGCCATGCACCAAACACTACAGCAAGCACACATATCCATAGTTACTAGCACTGTGTGAAGCTTCGATCACCGATTCAGTTTGGCAAAGATTCAGCCCATTTTGGTGGCCGAATCTCCAAATCTGAACTGAATCAGGAGACCTTTTAATCTCTCTGAATTGAATCAAAACTCTCTGAATTGATTCAGAGAGATTCATAAAGATTCAATGATTCAGACATAGACACAGCTTTAAATGTTTTTTCTTCATACCTCATGGTACCAGGTGGTCTCTGAATGCCAAGATGCTGGGGCGGATGGAGAGTACCACAGGAGCATGGGGGAATTCCCCAGCATGCTCAGCAGCAGACCCAGAACTGGACCAGAAGCACTTCTGGTCCCCTTCCAGGTCTGCCAGGGAGCACGTGGGGTGCCACCATACCCCATCTCCAGCTTGGAGACTGGTGCCACCTGGGTCTCGGGGGGGTACCTGGGTCCCCCAGGAGCTGATTCCTGAGCCAGGGAGGCATGGCCCCCCC
>NW_005842636.1:462978-476472 GCF_000455745.1 Alligator sinensis
TCAGCAGCGGACCCAGAAGCGGACCAAAAGTACTTCCGCTTCACTTCTGGGTTCACCGCCAAGCATGCGAGGGTCCCCCCGCCATGCTCCTGTGGGACGCTTCATCTGCCCCATCATCACAGCATTCAAGAGCCATGCCCAGTACCTCAAGGTATGTAGAAAAAACATTTAAAGCTATGGCTGAATCGCTGATTCAAAGAATCAGCATCAAATCTTTAGGTTTAAATTTGGCCAAATCAAATTGGGACAGTGATCCAAATCAGCGAATAGAATCACTGTCCCTGATTTGGGCCAAATCTGAATCCAAATTGAATATGGCCCGTTTTGCACACCTCTAGCAGTTATCATCTCACAACAGAAAAGACACCAAATTTCTCCAAGGTAACAGCGTGTTTCCTGGAAGACTCAGGGACCGCTGCACTCTATATGGTGTAAACAATGTTTCCTAAAAAAGAAGAAAAGTAAAGGACAGGGGTCTTTGTCTTACTCGGAATCTTGAGCTCATTTTAATGCTTTTTGTGGGTATTCCAGTGCTCTACAGTTCCAGAGAGTCCATCTTTTCATTTCTTATCTGTAGTGCTTTACTTGACACACCAGCCTCTGATTTATAATTCCTGTTTGGTCTTTTCTAGAGGCTCCTTACTCCCATTCATCTTCTTTTCCTACAGATGGCTTTACAAGCCCATGGTATATCATCTTATTTATATATGGATGGGAGGACAAGTGGCTCATTCCAAACCCAAACTAGTGAAGCTCAGAGTAATTTATTATGGGTGCAGTGAGTAAATATCTTTTGTAACCAAATACCTGTTCTGCAAAGTTTTAGTTTTACATGCCAGCTAGACTAAGCAAGTCATCAAGGATGGGAGAAAAAGTGGAATGGCCAAAGGCTTAGCTGAATTAGACCTTACGAAGAAGATTAAAACATACAACAAAAGGGTCATTGGTGATCTAAGTGCTAAGAGTACTAGAAGGGAAGAAGAAGGACTGCTAATCAGTGAAGATGGACTGGAGATGAAGGCTAGGACCCAAGTACTTAATAAGCAGTTGGCCATGGTGTTCAATAAGGGCAAAGATGCAACGTGCATAATGGTAGGGTACCAAACAGAAATAAGGATATGGTTATGAAAATGACTACTTCTGAGGTGGAAACAAAATGTATTCATATTTACTCAATGAAAGGATAGAAATCCCAAATATATGGAGGTATAATGACAATATGTGACCTGGTGGCATCTAATATAACCAGGACTGGTGAGATTTCACACATGTAACTCAGGTTTATAAGACTACTAGAGAGTGGGACTTTTAGAAGTCTGTAATGGGTGAAATTAGAAGAAAAAGGAAGAAAGGAAGGAATGTAAGTCTTCAGTGCCAGGTGCCAGAGCATGTAATGGAAAGACTACATTTTAACATGCTGACCACTGGAGAACCTTATTGCTAATGCTACAGGCATAGTAGCTATATTTCTGTCTGTATAAACAGTGATTATCCCAAAGTTGTTCTTATTGTTCTGTCCTGTTTTATGGTCGCAGTAAACTACTGTTCCATCAGTCAAATAGCTGTGTTAAGTATATAACTTACCCACAATCCTCTGAGGGTGACATGCAAACACATTGAGATCCAACTTGTTTTTGTCCTGGGCTACAATTACCTCTAGCTTTAGTTTGCTCATCTGAAAAATAAATAAATTATATATATATATATATATATATATATATACACACACACACACACACACACACACACACACACACACACACACAATCTTAAAATGCTGCTGTCAGAACTAGAGGGTATTTATTTGACTTTAGCCTAGTTTCCCATGAGAGCAGGCAATGGGTCTAATCCTTATTTTACCAAGGAGTCAGGTATAATTTCAATATTTAGAAGCAACATTAAAAATGTAAATAGAAACAGAAAGTGCATTACATAGAAGACAGAATTTCAAAGATTTTCCAAAAATGAAAAATGATGCCAATCCTGATGCTGTTGCTGTATGCTCTTACCAACTGATTTTTTTAATGTCTTTATGGCTATTTTTATTGTTATTATATTTGCATTGCGTTCATCACAATAATATTGTGACAATTACAGAAATTAAAATGAAAAATCCTCACAAACCTCCTCAAATTCTTATGTGTATAGAATGTAAAATAGAACAAGTTTTGAAATGAAAGGCCTTCCCCTTAACTAGACCATCCTGCTAGTTAGAAGTTGCAGTTCAGCCCTGGAGACAGATAGCGAAGGGCATTCCAATAGAACCTAGCTGTCAGGAAAGGGCTTAGGCAGTTTCTGAGATGGCCAAGTCAGCCCCACTTGAGAAGATTTGAGTTGAACCCAAGACTTGTCAGTGAAAAAATTAAGGTTAAAGGATGAAGCTGTCACACATTTTCACTTGTCTGCATCACTAAAGAGGTGGGGGGTAGATTTATGCACTAGTTCAAGCTGCTATCAAATGGCTTGGAGGTAGCTCCCCAAAAGAAAGTGGTTTGGAGAAGTGTGAATCTGAGGTTTACCTTGGGCTTAGTTTACCTTTTGGAAAAGTACTGAGTTGTTTCAAAGACTCTTCTCAAGATACTCAAGTCACCCCTGGGTTAGATAACCATGGTGAACCTCATATCAGACAGGAAAGGTTGCAGTTGTGGACTGGTCATTGGCACTAAAGGGTCCTTTGTATGAGCTTCACTACCTGAGTAGTAGTATCCCTCTCCCAAGCTCTTCTGAATACTGTAGTACACAAAATATGAAGATGAAGATTGAACTCACAAGTAAAGGGATACCTTTAGGATCCAGTTAATTAAAAACACTTACTTCCAGACCTTCTGCAGCAGCATCTGTGCAGCAGGAGACATTTGCACAATGAAGTGCTGCATTTCCATTGGAATGGAAAAAGATGATAATGCATAGTATGGCTCCCATTCTTTGAATATAAATTGCTCCATGGCATTTTCCAAAATGAAGCAGAACACTTTTTACCTCTTTTGTAAAAACACGATGGCCAGTCCAAAACTTAACTTTCAAGGCAATAACTTAAATAATAATCAGACATCTTACTTTTTCCTTTTTAAAAAAACTATCCTATTTTAAGCATTATTTCATATGACACCTAAGGGTAAAGCTATACTCATTGAATATTAAAGGTTTCAAGGCTCTTTATTTTAATAAAGAAAAAATTCAGCCTGTGTGATCTGAGTTGTTTGTAAAAAAACTTCTCTCTTTAGTGAAGGAAACTGTCATTTCCTGTCTTAAAAAATGGGCAATTGCTTTTTAAGAAAGGGGAAGAAAATGGCCTGAAATAAGTCAGTAAAAAAAACCCTGTTGGAAAGTGCTAAACAACCAGCAAAAAACTGGACTGGTTGACAAAAAAGTTGTTGAGTACGTAAACAAAACGAGTAGTTTGGATGTAAGCAGAGAGAGAAAATAATTTACCGCAGGGAGGGACAGGAGGAAGGCAAATCAGACCCATACAAAACATGACAGCTTATGTTATTGAAAATATTTAATAATTCCAACTATTCTGCAGCCTCTAATCTCAATTTCTAAGGACACAAATCAAGAAACTAGCCAAACCTGTTCTTTATTGCCAACTGCCAGCTTCTAGTAATCTGTATCTTACTCATTCTCCAAGAAAATTCAAAGATGAACAGTAAGTGAAGTGGTCCAATTCCTTCCATTCAGGTCTAAACCAGAGGCTCATGATGGACAACTGTTTTGTCATCTCCAAAGCCTCATGTGTGGAGTTTCACAAGGGTGTATCAAACTATATGAAACTACTGGGAAAGTTGGTAAGAGCACCCATGCTAAAATTTCAGCAGTATGCAGGTAACATTCAGCGCTATACCTCTTTTGCTTTCACAGTGTTCAGTTGGTAGAGTTGATTTTAAACAAATATCCATCTACAACTGTACAGCTTCACTGTTAATAGTTACAAAGGTATGCTATGGATACAGGATTACTGGATGAAATTCTGTGGCACTCTCTCATGCAGGAAGTCTAACCAGATTAATATAACAGATGAATTTGATTGTCTCTCTTGGCCTTCAAATGTACCACCCAACACTCACTGTAGTACATTCAGTTAGAGAGTTATAGTTCCAATGCATTTTGAGATACATTTTTACTAGTTGCTTCCAGGGATGTATTAATTGCTTAACAGGGTACTAACCTTTTTCACAGGTAAGTGTTCTCAAAATAGGAGGGATCCAAGACAGGTCTTTCCCACAAGTGTAATATGCTTGTCCAGTGACAACAAAGCCAGCTGGGCATCTTAACTGGATGGTTTCACCAATGTTGTATTCGTGTTTAAATGGGGAGATTGCAACAACATTGGACATTGATGGCTTAGAGCAGAGTAATGCTGTAGTAAAGATAAGATTTGAATACATATTGTGTTGTTGTAATAAATGTGGTCTTTACAGAATGTCATATATGGGTGAGTTATAAATCTATTGTGAAAATAAAGCAAATGAAGTTGTACATTTTTATCACATTTGAGTTTTTAAAGTTTTTCAACTCGCTCAAGTGGCAATGTTCCATATATAAAATATTTCTCTATCAATGACTTGTATGGAAATTTTATTAATTTTATAATTAAATTATACTATTTTTCTATTAATGTTATATTACATATGTTGGCATTGACAATTTAAAATGACTCCTGACAGGACATTCTTTGCAACATGTTACAGGTATTAAATCTGGCAAGTAAAATTTATTTTCAAATTGTCTATGACATTAAGGTCAAAATTAAAATAAATGGCAGTTGAACTATTTCATATATATTTAATTTAAATTCATGATGTTCACTCTGTTCAACCTTAAAATTCAAGTCCAGGTTGTTGCTTTGGGTTCTTGCAAAATATTGTAAATCCTAAATTTAACAATGAGAGAGCAAGTCTTTTTAAATTAAATTAAATTGTAATCACATCTAAACAAGGACCTTATGGTTGAGGTTTATAAAGCACCATGGATGGTTTAGACACACATATGCAGTTAAAATTAATGGAAAAAAGGAGATTTGTCCCCCAGACACACTTTAAAATATTCACATTATATTGCCTTATGTATCTGTCCATTCCTCAGAATGCTGTTCAATATAACTATTAAAAATGTAAGCCTTATTAAGATAAGTCTGAAAATGAAAAATAAGGCCTATTGTCAATTATATTTAAATTTAGACTGGCAAAGTCTCTAGAAAATACTTATCTTATATTTTCTACATAACCTAACAGTATAGTGTTACTTATAGATCATACAGACCCTGATAGATGTTACACTAAAGACATGATTAACTGGTTAATCATGTTTTAAGTACTGTGGCCACATGCTCATTCAATTAATGGTGTGATAAAAGGTGGAATAAGCCACAAAGTTATTACACAAAATATGTGTAATAACTTTGGGCATTTATACTTATTGGTTTCACTATGTGCTGAAGATCTGCCGCTTCAAAGCAGACTTGATTAACTGAGTTTGCTCTGCGTGAGAGCTGACACGTGCTGCACTGCGTCATGTGCAGTTGTATGTGTGGCAAAATGCTGTGGTGCTTGCATGTGTAAAAATGGCCTTAGTGGCTGGTTCCCATTATGACTTAAATTGAATGCATGGCTAGTGCTCCCAACCTTAGGAACACACCAGAGCCCTTGAAGACTCTTGTGTCTCAAGGCTGGGAGTCCCAATCGCCTGATTGGGGCTTCCAGCCAGAAGAGTGCATCAGAGACCTTAGCTCAGAGGTCAATTATTTTGGCTGGCAGGCCACTTACTGAGTTTTGGTGAGTTGTTGAGGGCCATACACATAAAATCTTTCAAAAAGATATCATTTTAACAATATATAGATTAAAAACTAATCATATACTAAAAATCAAGCATCTACTATAACATATTTTAATCTTATTTCAGAAAGTCATAGTTGTCCTGATTTATATTTTTTTTTGAGTAGTGTATAGTTTTCCACTCAACACACTGGACAGCTGGAGAGGGTGGAAGGCGGCCAGGAGCTGGAGCTGGAGGCCCTGTACACTAAGGCAGGAGCTGCCCAGCTGCTGCTTCCCCCTCAACCTGGCAGGGCATGTGGTGCATGGCACACATCCCTATAGCTGCCATCACTTCCTCATGCTATCTGCTGCCTGGAGTAATGCAGCAGAGGCAGGAGGAGCTGCTGGAGGTGGGGAGAGCCAAGCAGTACGTGGGAGGCTGCAGCCACACTGGGAGCACCCCGCTGGGAAGCTGTGCATGCTTGCTGAGACCAGGGCCATGGGTGGGCATGGACAGGAGCAGTCAGGCCTTGGCCCCAAGTGGAGTGCCACAGGGACAGCCATGGGCCAGATACAGTCAACTGGCAGGAGCCTGTCTATGGGCTGAAACCAATCAGTTGGCGGGCCAGATTCGGCCCACAGGCTGTATTTTGATTACCCCTGCCTTACCTCCTGTGCGTTCCTTCAGCTGGGAGCTTGAGTCCCATGGAGTCCTTCAGCTGTGAGCCCCAGTTAGATGACAGGAGCTCCCAGCCATGGGAGCACATAGGGTGCCTATACATGAGTGCGAAGACTGCTCCGACATGCTGGAAGTTCAGTGCATCAGAGCAGACTTGATTAATCAAGTCTGGTGGAGAGTGGCAATTGCTGCACTCCAGCAGCCTCCTATGTCTTGTGTAACAGTGTCTCCATGCTTAAAAATGGTGGTGGGGGCACTTGAACTAAGGCTCATTGAACAAACTTTAGTTCAAGAGCCCCCACTGCAGTTTTTAAGTACCAGGACGCTGATACAGGAAATGTGCTTTAATTAGAGTGGCTCCCCCCACCCCCAGAGCATGTGCAAAAGTTCCCACAGAGCCTTTGGCTCCCCTCTGTTCCCATGGCTGGAAGCCCAGATCAGCTGACTATGGCTCTCAGCCACAGGAGCACAGGGGAGCTAAGCGTGTCATTTCCCACTACACGTGGAGCCCAGGATTATGATCCTGGGCTCCCCCTGCACTGACAATAGGGTGCAATTGGGATCTGATCCCAATCCCACAATTGTACCTCTTGCCAAGCATGTATGGCATGGCAGGAGACACAACTGCTGGGATCATGCGTCAGATCTTATTGAGCTTTTAATATAGTGTCTGCCAGCGGCCAAAGTTGGAACAACTGAGAGACTGTAAAAGAACAAATCTGACAACCCAAGAGGACTTTGCCATTTCCAACATTTATAAAACAAGGATTAATTTATTTTTAATCCTTTCTAACAGAGTCTGTTAGGAAAACCTGAACTATATTGTATTTCCTCTATTTGTTCCTGTTGCCAAGCCTAACTGTTCTCCAATTTCTTACGTTGGCACTCAATGGGCTGCTGGATCCAGGTTTGATCTGGTAGACACCTAAGGAACTGATACCCAATGAGATCATATCCAGTCATGCAGGCAATCTCAGCTTCTTCTCCCACAGCATAATAATTTTTTTCATTCTACAATTAAACCAAATTCTGGGTAAGTGGAATGGACACTGACACAAGACAAAGACACTCAAAATAGTATTTTAAAAGTTTCATCATACTGCAGTTGTCATAACAATTTTCTTGAGAGCCATTCACCCGCCCCATCTGTCTATCCATTTATTAATATTCTAATTTTGTTGACCCCATCATGTGGTGGTCCTGAAATTAGGGGCCGTTAAATGCTGCCTGAAACAGAACCTATATACATTATCTTGCCTCTAGATATTGGTGGATCTTGCTGGGGTCATCTGATCCCAACAGCCTTTCCTGCCCAAGTGCAGGGGGGCTGGACCCAATGATCTGTAAGGTCCTTTTGAGCCCCTAACAGCTATGAAACTATGACTCTGTTAGAACTCTATGATATGGGGAATGGCTGTCTGGAAGAGGGAGTCTTATAGTATATCTATATACAATAGTATGCAGTACATCTAGCTTTCTGTTGGCATGCTAGGAAAGGGCTGGTAAAAGACTGTCAGGTCAACATAAAAAACATTGATTTCCCCAAAATTAAAAGTTTTACACAACTGCATAACCATTTTTTTTTTTACTGACATGAGACTCATATACACACAATGGACATTCATCAGAATCTTAAAATGAGTGCTGTCTTATTCTTTTAAATCATTCACTCTGTAAGCCCCTTTGCAGCAGATTTATTTTTTCAGTCTTTTTCTGTTAAGATGTGATAGTGGAGGAAGCATTAAGATATCACAATCACTCCAGTTCACAGATGACTGTGTGCTGCCCTTATCTTATTTCTTAGTGTAGCCAATACAATGTGAGATAAGAAAATAAACATTTTTTTAAATTGAGAAGTTAGGAAATATTTAGAAGCAGACAGAAGTGAGGTGTCATGACATGGATTAAATCAGAGTATAATCTGTGGATGAATTAGGTTTGTGAATCCAAAAACAGAAGTTCTGTAGATTGGTAACCTTGGAAGTTCCCAGAGCTCCCACATGCCCTATCATTCACATATTTTACATGGTACAGCCCTCTCACCCTGATAAATCCATTTTCTGGTGGGATTGGCTTAGAACATCCCGATTCAGGTTCACCAATGAAAACATCCACTTCCTTTCTTGCTTCATCATCATTTATACATGGAGCCCCTCTGAAAAACAATAATTTGCAGTTTAGGATGCATAGGAGGCACTGGTTTCAGAAACAAGAGGGTAAACTCTCACAGCACTAGCCAAAGAGGAAGAGGAGCTAGCAGTGACACTGTTCCCCCAATCCAAAAAAGTGGAGCAGTACTGTGGTCCTTTCTTGTCAACTTCTTCATTAACCTATGTACCAAAAGGAGCCTGATCAACAGTGAGCATTATAGGAAAGCAGATTTTATATCGACATAAGTTCTCCAGACCACCAGAGAATTTGACATAATAGATTAGAAGAGATGGGGCAAAAAAGATGGTACATTGGGCTGCCTTTTTTAGCAATGACTAAGTTTAAGTGGTTCAGCCAGAATTTAGGGTTCATCACAGTTTGGTTAGGTCATATGTAGTGTAGCTTAACTTTTGCTATTTAATACCAGCAGTGGTTAAATGTGTGCTGCATGTTATGGATGTGGGGTTGTACAGATTGTGGTGCTTAGTCAGGGAGGGAGAGCACAATGTAGAACTAAAGTGCTCGTGTCCAACAATCTCAAAAAGAATATGCTATATATTAATCACAACAGAAATAAAATGACTAGTCTTTATAGTATCCACTGTTTTTGCCACAATACGAGCTATCCCTGTAATGAATTATGACTATGTTCATCATTTCCACATAACCCTCAAATAAGAAAGTGAGGGTGGTTTTGGCTTGGACTTAACATTTTACCTTAAAACCTTGTAAAAATTCTGTTTCACAGTGTTGCAAAGCAGTACCAAATAAAACTCAGGTTTTTTCAGTGAATTTATCTTTGAGATTTCAAATTCAAACCTAAAGCACATAGAAAGGAAGCATTGATATTCAGACTCATGTGGTTCAGAAGTGGGAAAAGAAGTTGTATAAAGACGATGAAGAGAAATGAATGAAGATTCTCAGTCAGAGACCCATACAAAATATTTTAAAATAAGTATATGATCATTCTTTTGGAATTCCCTGATAAGAAAATGCAAACAAAAACAAAAGTTGTAACTAATTGCAAGGATTTACAGATATTTTCCTTTTTCAGACTCATCCAAAGAAACCCAGACAAGAAATGTATCCCTACTGTTAATCACCCTTAATAGTCAATAGTCAAGTTTTGAAAGCTTTCTAACCCGCACCCCACTAGTAAGTAGAATTTTCCATCTATCATCTTCTTACTTGTCCACAAACAATGAAACATAACAGTTCTCCTCTTGCTCATGTTCACCCTCACAAGGCTTTCCTCCATTCATTGGTGATGGGTTGTTACACATACGGGTCCTTCTTCTCTTGAAAGACCCATCACATGGGCTCCATGCTGACCAGCAACTCCAGTGGCCATCTACTGCAACTGGAACAGATGAATGTAAACTCCAGCAAATGAATGAATCTGCAATATTTCCTTACTTTGTATATAACAGCTTAATTAATTGAGAGGCAAGAATTTTTTAGGGTGATATTTTTGTATTGGCCCAACTAGGTAGTTTGGATAGAGACTGTCACTATTTCAGAGGATTTACGAGGTTTCCCAGGCAGGGGAACATGTTGTTTATAAAATATTAAATTTAAAGTTAAAATGAGCCAAAGTCAAATCTGAACTGCTTGAACCTCAGGGAAGTCTGACTATTCTTTCCTTTTCAATTTGGCTTCAGATACATTCAAAACCAAGGGCGCTGACAGACATGGAAAAAGAAAAAACAAAACTGTGCTTTACTGGAAGCAGTAGCACATTAGTTCAATCCAGCTCTGCAGCATCTGTATAGATTGAGTAAGCCCAAGTGTCTATTTTCTAGACATTCTAGATCAGAACTCTTTCGAGCAAATAAGCACTTAAATAAGGAATTAGGCATCTAAACTCCAAAGTATAATTCAGATTAGCCCTGCTCCAGCAGACACAAAATTGTATAGGTGCTTAAACTCAGATGTTATTATAAGTAGGGACCTACTAAATTCACAATTTTGTGATTTTTGCAGAAACCATGAATTTGGTGGGTCCACTGTGAAAAAGCCTGATCCCCATGAAAAAGTGCAGGGACTGCAAAAAAGATGGGAAATGGCCAGCAAGCAGTGGGGGGGGAAAGGAGCTGAAAACAGAGGTGGGAAGCCTGGTGTCCTGAAGCACAGGGGGAAAGGGGAGGGAGGGATGGCGAGATTTTCATGGCAAAGTGTGGCAGGGTACCTCATGCCTCTGATTGGCTGAGGGTCCCCAGAAGTCCCACCCCACCCTGGAGATTGGCAGATGGCCATCTGTCAAACTTCAGGGAGGAGTGGGACTTCCAGGGCCCCTTGGCCAGAGGCATGGTGTGGGAGGGGAGGCTGTCATGCCAAAAATGGTGACTGTTGCCACATTGAGACCATGAAATTGTGGGGCAGACCCCATGAATTAGGTAGGTGCCTATGAGTTTCCCTAGATACCTAGATTTAGACTTAACCAACTTCAACAGCACTGAGTTCTGCTCAAACACATCAGTTGTGGGGCTATTCACTTTTTGCACAGTTGCTTCCTGGTTTAAGTACTTATCCAAGAAGTGGGAAAGCATCAGGTCTAGATCCTGGGTGACTGATTTAATCATTAGACTACTGTGCAAAGGTAGGCCTCGGTGTTGGTAAGGCACCTACCTTCAGTAGCAGGAGCACGTGTTCTGGATCCCAACTAAATAATGGCATCTAAGGGTGCAGACAAAAGTGCAGCTTCCTGCTGTAACTGAGAATGCTTTGCAGGAAGTGTTCTGAGTTACAACGATCCCCCAGACCAAACAGAAGTTCACTGTTGGTTCTGGGGGGGCGGGGAATCTAGCTGCTGACTGGGAACACATTTCTAGGGACGCTAAAGCCAGCAGTGGAGGGTGGGGTGCGTGTATTGGAGCCCCCTGATCTTGGAGTGTGGGGGGGGCCCAATACACCAGCTCTACCCTCCAGTGGGGGCTGAAAACCCCCCAGACTGAACTCCCTCCCTTCCCTTTCCCACTCCCATTCTGAAAACAGAGACAGGCTGGCAGGCAGCTCAGACAGAAGTTACAGAAGATCCTATGTTTTGAAACATCTTCATCTGAACCTTCATGCAATGAGGGTATAGATTTTACCTGACTGGCCATTTTTGAAGTGGATTGCAGCCATGCTCTTGCGTTTGGTCATGGTAACAGACCACTTTCTGTGGTCAAATTGAGGGAAAATTTTCACATCTGTCAGCACCCTAATGTGCAACTGGAGTCAGATGCCTAAACTGTCATAGAGAGACTGCCAAAGCTCATTCATCTCTCAGACCACTACCCATTCCCGCTTGTCTATGTTGGCACCAATGATACTTCCCGGAAGATCAAAGGCAACTATGAGGCTCTTGACCTGAAGGCTTTGGTTTCTTCGACAATGGGTGGTTGTTCTGGAGGAGTGGCAATTTGGACATACCTATGACATTAGTATTTATTGTCTAGCTCTAGGTGCCTCTTGGATTTCTAAATCATACTTCAGAGGTGAATAAGAATCCCATAGCCTAATAGGGAAACAGGATGTCTAAACCCAGTCAGATTGGACCTCTTCCTTTGGCATGAGCCCTACATAAGTAAACTGATTCTGTCCCCACATTTTATAAATATTACAATAGATACTAAAGAAACATGATGTGAATAAGTATTTACTTGTAAATATGATATTCATACAAACCAAAAGTTAAAACTCCTGGATTAATACTTAGCATACATTAGTACATAATGTACAGGTGTATACATAGAGTTAAATATACATTCACTATATAGAATTTCACTCCCTAAATACATTTTCAAAATATGGATCTGATGAATTCAGCACAATCCTAGAAAAATTTTTAACTAACTGGTCGCATATTTCATGATAGAACCATTTTCTATCAGCCAATACTGATCAAGGCTGCTTGCTTTGTTTACTACCAGATCATTCACCAGCATGCCAGTAGGTAGGCAAGCAGTCCCTCTACTTGATAGCCTTCCCCGGCTGGCTAGCTTCTAGCCTGCAGATGCTTCTGAGCTGACTGCCCAGCCCCCAAGGCCCCTTGGGTTTACCACCTGGCTGCCCAGATTCCCCAAGTAGCTGGCTGCTGGTTGGCTGCCAATCTTTCTTCATAAACAATTTCAAAATAGGAATCAAATCAAATCAATCAATGTAGTCGGTAACTGGTCTTATAAATGGATTTTCCTATTGTAATGTGTATAATAAAGATTTTAAATATTTTTAATTTTGTATTTTTATAATATAAACACAATAGTAAATTCCTATCATATGGCAAGAAATTATGAAATAGTCTAACCTTTACATGCTATAACAACATAATAACACAGCTGAATGCAGGGTCCCCAGACGGGGGCTCTAGGACTACTGCACCAAGAAGTAAGAGAAGGAGTAGTGGTGGTTGGTAAATCCCTTCTGTGGGGGAGAGAAGCACCAATTTGTCATACAGATTTGGAGTCCCCAGGAGGCGTGCTGTCTGCCTGCAGCCTGAATTCAGGATGTTATAGAGAGACTACCAAAGCTTATTATCCTTCAGACCACTACTCTTTCCTGTCTGTCTGTGCAGGCACCAACAATACTCCTGAGCAGGCCAGAGGTAATTAAGAGGGTCTCAGCCGGAGGATTAAGGAACTTGGAGCACACATGGCATTCTCACTGATCCTACTCGTGGACAGCAAGAGATCAATCAGGGACCATCATATCCTGGAAGTAAGTGTGTGGCTGAGACAGGGGTGTCAGCCTGAAGGCTTTGGATTCTTCAACAATGGGATGTTCTGAGAAGGAGGACTGCTATCAAGAGATGGGGACCCACCTGCTGGAAAGAGCATCTTTGGGTATCATCTGGCCAAACTAGTAAGGAGGTCTTTAAACTAGATTCCATGGGGGATGGTGAACAAATCTCACTAACAACAGAGCAAG
>NW_005842636.1:476503-483896 GCF_000455745.1 Alligator sinensis
GGGAAAGGATTGGAGGAAGCAGCTCAAGTCTGGGAAAGAGCCAGAGAGCCACATAACAGCAATATGTGGTACAAAAGGGAAATGCATAAGTTATAATACAAAATACATCTGATCTATGTATACAAATACAAGAAAAATGAGAAATAAAGATGAGCTGGAAGTTGCAGCCTGTGAATAAAATTAAGATCTAACTGGTATCACAGAGACATGGTGAGATGGCTTTTATGACTGGAATATCAACATTGAAGGTTACGTTTTGTTTCAGAAGAACAGGGTTGAGAGGAATGGAGGTGGTGTTGCCTTGCATGTCAAAAACACATTTGTTCCCTGGTTCAGAAGGAAGAAGGTAGTATATCAGAATGCATCTGGGTGGAAATCAAAGGTGAAAGATGCAGCACTGATATAATGATGGGAATTTATTGTAGGTCACAAAATCAGGGAGAGGAGGTGGATGAGGCACTTTTCAAGGAGGTGGCAAAATTATCCAAAAGCTATGAGATGGTACTGATGGGAGACTTCAACTTTCCAGACATCTGCTGGAAGAACAATACAGCAAAACATAAAATGCTGAGCTGGTTCTTAACCTGTGTGGAGTAAACTTTATCTTCCTAGAGGTTGAGGACACAAATAGGAGATCATCTATCTTGGATCTTGTTCTGACCAAGAGAGTACAATTGGTGAAGGATGTAAGAGGTGATGGGGATCTTAGGAAAAGAAGTAATCCCATTATGATAGACTTCCAGATCCTAAGTTGGGGAAAGCATGAGGTCAACAAAATAAGAGTTCTAGATTTCAAAAAGCTGAATTTCAACTGGCTCAAGGGGTTAACAGTGTCATGGAAAGACAGTCTGAAGAATAAAGGTACCCAGGAGGGCTGGGAACTTCTAAAGGGCACAGCATTGGAAGCACAACAATTTTTACATGATGGAAGCTCAGAAAGAATGGCAAGAGACCAATGTGGCTGCTCAAGGGGCTTCTAGGATACCTCAAATGCAGAAGGAAAACTTTCAGGCATTGGAAAAATTGACAGGTCACCAAGAAAGTATACCAGAAAATAGCAAGAACCTGCAGGGACAAAAATCAGGAAGGCAAAGATAAAGAATGAACTGTGCCTAGCAAGGGAAGTTAAAGACAACAAGCAGAGACTTTATAAGTGTGTTGGTCAGAAAAGAAAGACTAAGAAAGCTGTGGGTCCACTGTTAAAAAACCAGCAGAAACTCCTAACAGAAGATGCAAAGAAAGCAGAGCTACTCAACACCCACTTTGCCTCAGTTTTCACAAAAAATTAAGCTGCAAAGAGATGTCTAATAAAGATTTGGATAAAGAAGGCGACAAGATGAGGGATGAAATAACAAAAAAAGACAGTCAGAGAGCTTTTGATGGGTTTGAATGAATTCAGATCAGCAGAACCAGATGAACTGAATCTCAGGATACTGAAGGAACTGGCAGGGGATCTCTCAAAGCCCTTGGCAATGATCTTTATGAAGTCATGGGAGATGGGCAAGGTACCAGAGGACTGAAAAAGGACTAATGTAATACACCTCTTTAAAAAGGCAAAAAGGAGGACTGGGAAACTACAAACTGGTTAGCCTCACCTCAATACCCAGGATGTTACCGGAGCATATGCTAAGGAAGGCTATTTGCAAACATCTGGAGAAGGAAAGGCTGATCACAAGCACTCAGCATGGGTTTACTAAGAACAAATTGCATCAAACAAACTTAATCTCTGTCTTTCACAAAGTAACCATCTGGGTGAATGAAAGGAATGCTATGGATATAGTGTATCCAGACTTCAGCAAGGCTTTTGATAAGGTCCCATATGACTTCTTATAAACAAAATGAAGAAATGTGGGCTGGACAAAATTACTATAAGGAGGATAGACAACTGGCTCAATAGCTGCAAGCAAAGAGCAATTATAAATGGATTCATGTTCGGATGGCAGGAGATTTTGAGTGAATTCCCACAGGGGTCGTTCCTGGGCCCATGTTTATGGATCCAGGACATGTTTAACGTGTTTATTAATGATTTGGATGCTGGCATAGAAACCTTCTTGAGCAAGTTTGAAGATGATATGAAACTAGGTAGAGTTGCAAACACACTGTAGAATGGCACCATGATTCAAAAGGATCTTGACAGATTGGACTGTGAGGTTGCAGTTAACAGAATGAAATTCAGTATTGACAAATGCAAGGTGCTATACCTTGGGAAGAATATTCATAAATAAAAATACAAAATATGTGACTTCTGGCTGAATGGCAGAACTATGGAGAAGGATCTGGGAATCTTCATAGATCACAGTCAACACATGTCTGCAGTGTGATTCAGCCACACAAAAGGCAAATGCACTTTGGGGATATACAGATAAAAGCATTAGGTGAAAGACACAGGAGGTGATAATGCCTCTCTACTTAGCACTCATCTAGAGTATTATATGCAGTTTTGGGCTCCACATTTTTAACAGGACATGTAGAAGTTATAAATGGTCCAGAGATGTGTGACAAAAAAGATAAAGGGCTTGGAAGGCAAGTCATACGAGGAGAAGTTGAAGGAACTAGGCACATTCATC
Source organism: Alligator sinensis (assembly GCF_000455745.1). Lineage (NCBI taxonomy): Eukaryota > Metazoa > Chordata > Crocodylia > Alligatoridae > Alligator > Alligator sinensis. The sequence continues at coordinate 479,071 of NW_005842636.1, forward strand.
TTTTAGAAAAAGCATTTAAGAGGGGACATGATAGCATTTTTCAAATACACCAACAAGACAGAAAGCACCTTCTCTCTCCTGCTGCAGAGTGTAGGATGTCGAAAAATGGCTTGAAGATGCAGCAAAGTAGGATCTCAGAAAAAACTTCTTCACTGTTAGCATAATGATGTAGTAGAATAGACTGCCTAGGAAAGTTGTCCACTTGTCATCATTGGAGGTGTTCAAGAGAGGCTGGAGAGTCCCGGTCAGGGATGATCTAGAAATAGCTGTGCCTATGTTCTTCTATGGGTATTTCACATGCTTCTGGGCTTTGCTGGCTCCCACATAGGGATGGGAGGGATTTCCCCCCCTCTACTGCTACATGTCTCTTTTTTATTATTATTATTATTATTATTATTATTATTATTTTAAAGCCTTCCTCAGAGGTATTAGGTGTTGGCTGCAGCCAAAGACACGAATTTTGACTGCGGTGTGACAGTGTTCTTAGTGGGACTTACATCTGGAAGTTCCTGGCTAGAGGGTCTTGGCCCTCAGCTCAGGGTCAGACCAATCACTCACTATATTTAGGGTCAGGAAGGAATTTCACCCTATGGTCAGACTGGTATGGACTGTGGGGATTTTTGCCTTCCTCTGTAGTGGGGGGTGTGATCCTTTTCCCAGGATCTCTCAAGCATATATTAACATTTGCAGTAGCAGGATGTTGGCCACCATGGTCCCCCTGCTTTATCTGTAACAGCTTACGGTGTTATACCTTCAATTTTGTGTCAGGGCTGACTGACATTTTGCTAAGAGGTTAGAAAATGGATTTATATGGGATGGTTTTGACGGGACGATGCTGCCTCAGGTAGGGGGGCTAGTTTAGATGACCTCTGGAGGTCACTCCCAGTCTTACTTCTCTATGATTCTATGATAAACTAGGAACACAATGAAATTATTCAGATCTTATCAAGTTAAGTATTTTCTTAAGGGCAAAATAAAATGTTAGTCTGATTTTTTAAATGACACTCAAGAAGCTTGACCTGTTGGATACTGAAACTGTAATTTTTCATACTGTGTGGAATGAAAACAATATAAAAAAATCAAAATGTTGACATTTCTCATAGTATAAAGATACCACAGTCAGACCTGCTCTTCAGCTTTTACATTAAAGCAGTTGTATGCATAGGTAACATGTAAAGGGTGCATGGGGGGGAGGGCATGTGCCCCCCCGAGACTGCTGGTGCCCCCACTGAATTTGGCTGCTGCCAACACCACCACTACTGCCTGCGGGTGGTCACTTGCTACCCCCCACCACTGCCGACGCCGCTGACACTGCCTGTGGGCGGTCCCTGCTGGGCCTGCCCCAGCCCCCGACATCTCTGCTGACACCTGCGGGTGGTCCCCACTGAGTCTGCCCCTGCCACCGCTACTGCCTGTGGGGGGTCACTGTGCCCACCCCAGTCCTCAGAGGCACCAGTTGTTCATGGCTGTGTGGGTTTAAGAAAGGATCAGATTTGCATTGTTACAATATTCCCATAAATACCTGATGTGTAATCTGGTGCTCGTTTCTCACAGTTATCCCCATAGGTTCCAGCTTGACACACACAGAGACACTCTGTTCCAGATAACACAGGTTTGCCATTATTGGGACAGGGGGCACATTTACAAGGGTCAAATCTGTCCATGTATTCAATTAGGGCTCTCCAGAGGTTGCGGCGTTTAGTTACAGCACATGGAAAGTTTTTTACCAAGTCCAGGATGGGAGACAACTAAAAGAAAAGGATATGGAAAGGGATCATAATACAGAAGATGAAGTGGGCATTTCCTTGCAGTACAGCTGTATTAACTTTTTCCTATGGACAGCTACACAGCCCCAACATAACCAAAATAAATTTTTATAAACACCAGAGCCTATATAGCTATGCTCTGTGGCTAGGGTGCTCCACCCTGACCCACAAGCCAAATCCATCCCACAGAGCCCTGGCATCTGGCCTGCAGAGCTCCCCACAGGTTGGGAAATTTGGCGGCGGGGGAGCAGTGGCAATTAGCAGTGCCACTCATCATCTCCTTGCTGCCAAATTCTCAATCCCTGCCTGGGAGGGTCAGGGCTGGGCCATGCCCCCTCCCCATCCATGTGGCTAGATTGGGCTGAGCCATGCCTCCTCCCTTGTGCCAAGCCCCTTCCCATATGCAAGGATGAGCCAGGGCCAGGGGCTTTTGCCCCCCGCTCCACTTGCCCCCTGCTCCAAACAGCTGGATTGGTTTCCCACACTGCCTGCCCCATGTGCCAGATCATGTCCACCAGCCACATCCAGCCTGCAGACACACTGGGCAGTGGGGCAAAAAGACTGAGCATTACTTTTCTAGGGGCACAGTGCTGAACATGAGCCAACTCCATATTCTTTAAAGGGGTAGGAAAAAATCCATTCATCTATATTACCAATAATCATCCTGTCATCTTAACTAGTCTTAGGGACTAATATATATAAGTTTAGGGCCTTATATATATATTCCTAAAGACATGTCCAGGAGGATGGTGTAAATACAAAACAGGAGGTCATGTGGCATCATGGGAGATGCAGGGGCAGTCTCTACTCTTACCTCAAAATCAACCACAACAGGATTGTCCTTTGTTGATTCCAGCCAGTTTGTGAATACAACATGCTCTGGAAAAGACCCCTTTTTCTCCCAAGCTAGAGCTGCAGCATATTCTGTCCTGCCACCTTTCACTAGTGAAATAGACCGTTCAGCTGACTGCAACATGGAACCTGAAATAGGGATTCAATTAAGATTTTTTCAAACATAATCACAACTTTCCTATTGCTCATAAATACCAAGGCTTTGCTTTCTAAAATAATAAGTGAATGAATGTGATTTGCTGGTGGCACAGAAATGCCAAGTTATGTTGCAGGGAGATGAAGTAATACCCCTCAGTCATTTTGTTCTCCCTGGGAATGGGAGCCTTGTCAGTGGGAGGTTTGTCCTCACAGTGGGAGTCAGACTGGTACTTATGTGACTTTCATGAAACTGGGCTGACTATGAAGATCTTTTGTAGTTAGATAGATATACTAGTTTTACGCACCCATGGAACATCCTTGCCAGGGGAAGATAGCCCAGTGTAAAGCAGGGAGGAGCTTTTGGGCCATAGTTTTTTTTGGGGGGGTTGGTGTACTCTGTAGAATGGACTCAATGCCTGACTTAGAATACAAAAAGTGAAAACCTGCCCTGCTTCCTCCCCAAGTTGCTGGGAGTTCTGCCAGTGATTTCAGTAGAGCCAGGATTTCACCCTGCATGCCTGACTGCTGACAGCTAAGGGTATAGACACTACCCCAACTGGTACATAACTGTACATTCACCTTCATGGCGTTCAGTCAGTCGATTTGTGGTGCAGGTAGTATGTACTTTCTTTTTCTTTCTGAAAAACACGCGCCTAGTTGTTTCTGTCCGAACACATTCATTTGATTGTTGTGTTGTCAAACCTAGATAATATCAAACAGCAAAAACATTAAAACATTGAGCAGCATCACCAGAATCCATATCACCGCCCCCTCCCCCACACATCTACCCAGTCTATTGCAGTCATGCAAGTCACAGCATTCTTCAGGTTGAACACCTCATTCATTTCTTTCCACCTTCCACATCAGGTTCAACCTTCTCATCCTTCTTCTGAAAGTTTGCTGCAGCCAATAGCTTTTCCTTCATGGTCCTCCTCCACCTCTCCCACTTCTCACAATCTCCCATTCTCAACTTGCTTTCTATTCTTCTCCCATTGCTTTTGGGCAGTTTTTCCATGCCACCCCTCTTATAATGTCCTTGGCCTCTCCCCTCTAGCTACTAGCATGCAAGAGGACAGCTTACTTATTCAAATCCTCTGCAAGGCATAGTAGGCCAAATCTACTCCTATCAAAAGCTTTCTGTTCTATAGGGCATAATTGTTAAAACAACCAACTGTCCTGAATTTTCAGGGGCAGTCCCAAATATCACAGCTGTCTTGGTATCCTGAAGGACTACATGTAAAAAATGATGCCAGGGAGTCTGCTACTGAATTTAGCAAGTGAGACAACATGATGCTGCCTGGCATCAGGGAAATACAGCTATATTGCTTCTGAGTCAGGAACCATGAGCAGTTGCAGCCTGTGGCAGCTCCTGATCTGGAAGCAATATAGCCATGTTCATATCACCCTGTGCCCTGGCCAACCAGTCATCTGCTGTATGATACAGTATGTTTTGAGTAACTGGGGATGGGACCCTAGTGATAGTGCTGAGAGAAGGATGCACCATCCTTTGCTATATTACTATCCCCACAATATACTGCTGTATGATACTTCGGTATCTATGGGATACTTTGGTGTTGAGTTACTGCCTTCAGCCCAGAATGGGCCCCATTCTATTCCCCATGTACCAACAGCATTGGACAGAGTCATATTTGCCAAATCCTTTTAAGGATCTCCTGATGCTCCTGATACATCCTTTACCCTTCTGTTTACACTATACTAATAAACAATACCCACAAAATATCCACCTACAGCTGTGAATGACAGCTCTTAACCAAATAGGTTTAGGTTTCCATTTTTGTAGAATGGTTCTTTCCTATTAAATGATTTGCTTATCCTACTAAGAATTTTGCTGGCAACTGTGATCTCTAATAATTCTCTTACATTTTTAGTGTTAAGGCTAGAAGGCACCACTAGAATCTTTCATATGACCTCTGGTATAATATAGAGCATAATATTTTACTTAGTTATGTCTGTTTTTGTATCAAAAACGTATAGATTCATAGATTCATAGATGTTAGGGTCAGAAGGGACCTCAATAGATCATCGAGTCCGACCCCCTGCATAGGCAGG
>NW_005842636.1:483998-502361 GCF_000455745.1 Alligator sinensis
AAGAAGTTCTTCCTAATGTCTAGTCTAAATCTGCTCTCTGCTAGCTTGTGGCCATTATTTCTTGTAACCCCCGGGGGCGCCTTGGTGAGTAAAGCCTCACCAATTCCCTTCTGTGCCCCCGTGATGAACTTATAGGCAGCCACAAGGTCGCCTCTCAACCTTCTCTTGCGGAGGCTGAAAAGGTCCAGTTTCTCTAGTCTCTCCTCATAGGGCTTGGTCTGCAGGACCTTAACCATACGAGTGGCCCTTCTCTGGACCCTCTCCAGGTTATCCGCATCCCTCTTGAAGTGCGGCGCCCAGAATTGCACGCAGTACTCCAACTGCGGTCTGACCAGCGCCTGATAGAGGGGAAGTATCACCTCCTTGGACCTATTCGTCATGCATCTGCTGATGCACGATAAAGTGCCATTGGCTTTTCTGATGGCTTTGTCACACTGCCGACTCATGTTCATAATTGTTTCTGAGGTTGAAGTTACATGTTACACTCAGACCATACTAATGGGATTTAAATTGTGAGCATCCATAAATTAAAGCTCATTAATTCATGCTAATTGTCTTCTGAGCATCTCAAAGTTATAACACTTCAGAGAAGAGTTAACTCTGGGCTGTGCTACCTAGCTCATGTTAGGGTAACTTTAGTTGGCTTCATGGAGATAAAACAAGCAATTTGAAGTTCTCCAGGATCTTAGGATGCATTACTCTCAGCCACCGCCAACCTAGAACAGAGACACAGCCCAGGCATCCTGGTTCCTAGCCACGTCCCTGCTCACCAGCCCTCTAGTGGCAAGTCAGAGCTGTGTAGGCAGGAAACAGTATTAACCCCTAACATGTGATTTCTTACAGCACATTCTGTCTTTAATACCACTTAAATTTCTACAGATTTAGTATGGTCTGAATGTAACATGTAATTCCGCCCTGACAGAAGGGTCTCTTCCAGAAAAGCATCTGGTCTTGATCTGAAGACCACAAGAGATGTCAAAGCCATTACTTCCCTTCTAAGTTCTAGAAATATGTACATAGTTACAACTGAGGTGTCAAGCATGCAGCTTGTTGGCTGGACCCAGCATTTGGGGGTATGGTGAGGAAGCATGGCCTATTGCAGAGTTTGAGGCCCCCAAGCCCTGCTGGACATGACTGCCAGAGGAAGGGGAGTGAGTCAGGGCCCATCATTGCTCAGGCCTGCCATTGCCAGCTCCCTGTTACTGCCACTTGGCCCAATGATGCCAGACCCCCTGCCATTGCCTCTGGACCCACATTGCAGCGGGTAGCCCTGTGGCTCAAGCCTAGGATGAGCTTCATAGTCTAGATCCAGCTCAGGGCTTGAGGCAACTTTGACATCCACGGTTTACAGGGTTAGATTCCTTTTACTTTGAGAAAAATGAGGGATTATTCTATTGTGTCTTAACTCAGAAAATATGGGGCAGTGCATTCCTCAGAGGCACTATTAGCAGAATGATAGGAAAAAACTGTTGCCTGTCATGTGGGCTTTTCTCACCAAAGGTTACATACCTGAGTTCTTCAATTCCTCAGAGCTGTATTGATAAAGAAGGTCATATGTGCCACCCATCGATCCAGAAGCATAGTAATGAGTTCCAAAGTCATCAAAGATTCTGCTATATAAAGCATAGTTATACTCTAGAGGCAGACTGTTAAGTGCCTTTAGAAAGACATCAGAGAGCTGTAGATCTGACTCCTTCATTGTAAAGTTTGAAACTGCAATCACTTTATGGACCCTAATAAAGTTAGAATTCTATAAATAAAAAACAAAGAGAAATAGAATGTTGTTACACTTTGATTCATGGCAAAAGGTAGAAGAGCTAATAATATGTTCATACTTGGTTGTATACTGCAAAATGGGCTGGTATATTTCACTTGATTTAATCTTGAGTAAAATCAAGTGATTAATCCATTTGAGACAACAAGCACATTGTTAGATTTGAGAGAATATGACTCATTGTACAATATGTCAATAGGGCAATTGTCTTCTCATTTTTAATTTGTTTGTATTATGACAGTGCCTACTTTCAGGAATTTCATCTGATATCAGCTGTGCTAGGCATTACATAGTTCAGAAGGAGGCAGTCTCTGCCCTTAAGAATGTACAAAATAAATAGACAAGACAGGGAAAAGGTTGGGAAGAAGTCATGCAGCGTAGGAACAAGTGATTTATCTCTCCGGCCATAAACAGCTTAAGTATCTAGACTGTCATTTGTACACAGCTATTTTCACATTCCACTATCTAGATGTGAGGACCCCATGCTTTAGAAGAAAGCCACTAGAAGGAATGTCCCAGGGCTAGGGACATGATATTTTCAAAGTGTTCAACTCTGGGATAGCAAACTATGCCAGAACTCCTAAGCTCTTGGCTATAACACCTTAGGAGGCCCAAATCTAATCTGCAATGTTACACTTAAGCTTCTGACAAAAGGTAGAAGAGCTGAGAATATGTTCATCACAATTTGTATACTACAAATTGGGCTATGCAACAGGAAACCTGGAAGTCCTGACTCCAAGGAATCCAGGATACTCAGCAAAACTGATCTCCTGTCAGCTTCACGACTGCTATGCTGAGCATGTCAGATTTAAATGAGCAGCTTCAGGGAGAATATTCATTTCCAAAACACTAAGGGCCTCTCTACTCATGCAGGTAAAGGCACGATGGGATCTAATGTGTGATCCACATAATTGGGCCTCCTGCCATGCCATACATGCATGGCAGGCAGTATGACTGTGGGATCATGAATTTGATCCCATCACACCTTATTGCCAGTAAGGAGTCCAATCCTCCTACACTGGCAAGAAGCAAGCTGCCATGGCTGGGAGCCCTCTCAACTGATGGGGCCCTGAAGCTGGAAGCCCCATCAGCTGACCTGGGCTAACAGCCATGGGGCTTCCCAGGGATCCCCATGGCAGAGAGACCACATTTGACATACTATCATAGCTGCAGCTGGGACACCACAACTGACGCGATGTCCAAGCTGCAGGCATGCTTCATGCACCAGGGGCTGTGAGACCACAACTGACATGGTGTCTCGGTTGTGGTCAGTTGACTTGGTTGAGGTCCCACATCTGTGGTGATTCATGGAGCAACCCCACGGCTGGGACTTCACATCAGCTGCTGTCTCCCAAGCCACAGGCGTGCATGGGGCATCCCTACAGCTGGGAGTCCTGTCAACTGATGCGACTCCCAGCCACTGTGGTGTATGTTCTCACAACGGAAAGCCAGCATCAGCTGGGAGCTCCCAGACTCAGGAGGGGCCCAGGCCCACCTCCCAGGTGGGAGCTCTGACCAGCTGACAGGGCTCCCAACCACAAGAACTCCTGGCCATATATTCAATTAAAAGCATAATAGGAAGCACTTACAAAGTAGTTACACACATTTTGTGGAGTAACTTTGTGGCTTATTTTTCTTTTTATCACATCATTTATTGAATGGACTTCAGAAAAGCAGACTTTGACTCCCTCAGGGTTGAAGTCAAGAAGGCCAAAGTGCAGTTGGAGTTACAGCTAGCAAGGGATGAGAAGGGTAACAAGAAGGGTTTCTACAAATATGTTGGTAGCAAGAGGAGGATCAAGGGAAAGTGTGGGTCCCTTACTGAATAGGGGAGGCAAGCTTGTGAGAGAGGATGCAGAAAAGGCTGAAGTGCTCAATGCCTATTTTGCTTCAGTCTTCCCAGGCAAGGTCAGCTGCCAGACTACTGCACTGGGCAGCACAGTTTGGGGAGATGGGGAGCAGCCAACAGTGGTGAAAGAACAGGTTAGACACTATTTAGAAAAGCTGGACATATAGAAGTCCATGGGGCTGGATGAGATGCACCTGAGGTGCTGAGGGAGTTGGCTGATGTAATTGTAGGGCCACTGGCCATCATCTTTGAAAACTCATGGTGATCAGGAAAGGTCACAGGTGATTGGAAAAGGGCAAACATACTGTCCATATTTAAGAAAGGGAAAAAGGAGGATTCAGGAAACCACAGACCAGTCAGCCTCACCTCAGTCCATGGAGCAGATCCTCAAGGAATCCATTTCTAAGTACTTGGAGGAGAAGAAGGTGATTAGGAACAGTCAGCATGGATTCACCAAGGGCAAGTCATGCCTGACCGACCTGATTGCCTTCTATGATGAGATGACTGGCTCTGTGGATGTGGGGAGACTAGTGGATGTGGTATACCTTGATTTTAGCAAGGCTTTTGATATGGTCTCCCACAACATTCTTGAAGGCAAGCTAAGAAAGGATGGGTTGGATAAATGGACTGTAAGGTGGATAGAAAACTGGCTGGAGCATCGGGTTCAGAGGGTAGTAATCAATGGCTCAATATCTAGTTGGCAGCCGGTATCAAGTGGAGTGCCCAGGGGTCAGTTCTGGGGCTGGTTTTGTTCAATGTCTTCATCAATGACCTGGAAGATGGCATAGAGTGCACTCTCAGCAGGTCTGCAGATGACACCATGCTATGGGGAGTAGTAGATCTGCTGGAGGGTAGGGTTAGGATTCAGAGTCACTTCAACAAATTGGTGGATTGGGCCAAAAGACATCTCTTGAGGTTCAACAAGGACAAGCGCAAAGTCCTGCACTTAGGACAGAACAATCCCATGCACTGGTACAGGCTGGGACTGACTGGCTGTGCAGAAGCTCTGCAGAAAAAGACCTGCGGGTTACAGTGGACAATACACTGAATATGAGCCAACAGTGTGCCCTTGTTGCCAAGAAGGCTAACGGCATATTGGGCTGCATTGGTAGGTTTGTTGCTAGTAGGTCCAGGGAACTGATTATTCCCCTCTATTCTGCACTGGTGAGGCCACACCCAGAATACTGTGCCCAGTTTTGGGCCCCCCACTACAGAAAGCATGTGGACAAATTGTAGAGCATCTACTAGAGGGCAACAAAAATTTTTGCGGGGGGCTGGGACACATGATTTCTGAGGAGAGGCTGAGAGAACTGGGCTCGTTTAGTCTGGAGAAGAGAAGACTGAGAAGGGATTTAATAGCAGCCTTCAACTACCTGAAGTGGGGTTCAAAAGGGGATGGAGCTAGACTGTTCTCAGTGGTGGCAGATGGCAGAACAAGGAGCAATGGGTCCCAGCAGCTGGGGGCTGTGGCTGCCCCAGGGACTGCGTCTTCACTGCTGTGAAGGAGGGGGCTCCCAGCCATAGGAGCTTGCTTCCTGTGGGTGCAGAGGGAGCCTGGGATTGGGGTCTCCCTGCACTGGCAATTGTGTGTGATGGAATCTTATGCAGAATCCCACAATAATGCCTCCTGCCATTATGTTGGCAGGGGGCACAATTGTGTGGGTCATGCATCAGGTCCCATTGTGCCTTTTCCTCCACTTGTAGAGGGGCCTTAGAAAACCTTTTGACAATCTTGAAGTGAATGTAATATTTGTAATGAAATGCATATAAAAAGAACTGTAATATAGTGCAAGCATTTTGTGGTATTCAAGCTGTAATTAGAGGTTGTGTTAAGTTATTCAAAGTTGTGTCTATCTACTCTGTTTTGTATTGCACTACAAAGTCTTTAAAGGCATATCAATGCCATTTTGGACCACCTTAGGGAGCTCTTCCGTGAAAATGTCCTGTTCATTCATTCCCACTTTGTGTACTGCAAATGCCAAAAAAATAATGTACTTGGCTTTGGCACGCATTCAGCATTGCGCTCATGCCCTGTTTCAGGCATGTTTATTAACGCAGCACCGGGCAAGCCAGTATAGACACAGCCCAAAGAACTCTAGTCTGCTGAAGCCAGTTGTCAATTGTTTAGTCCATTATAGAGTATCCAAGGAGGCAAACACATTTTAGACTCTCCTAGGGACAGTTTCTGTCTCTCTTGTCTGCAGTTCATAAACTAATATTATAGTCAGTCCCTTGGCAAGGGTATGTTTACTCTTTATATATGTAAAACCCGAAGCAGATACAGTCTTAGCAGGATCCTACAAGTTTGCTCAGATTCTTTTCATGAAGTATAAAAAATAACATTTAGGGAAGAAGCTTTTCTCTTAATTGAAGACATTAAAATATATATTAATATATATTTCATTTTAGGGACAAAGTATTTTCTTTTTTAAAAAACCCAGCATAAGCCACGTTTTATTTTTTTATGCTAATGTTGGCATTTTTCATTTTAGAATATTGTTAATTCATTCTGGAAACAGACACATAAGGAAGAAGCAGCAAAAAAAATTGCTGCACATCAAATACCTTTGTGAAGAATGGTTTCTTGAACTAAGGAAGTCAAACACTATCTTATCCAGTTGACTATTGCCAGATATTCCAGTAAAATCTGGCAGATCAAATGGGTTCTAGGGGCCCTGATCCAGAGCCAAATGAGTCTTTCTATAGACTTTAGTGAATTTTGGATCAGGCATTTGCTGACCCCAACTGTTCTGGGCACATTCCAACAGACCATATAATCAAATGGTATATGATTATGATAGGCTCAACAGGAGCCGAGTGATAAGAAATAATGGAAATATTTAACACCAATAAAGCAGTTTAAAACATGTAATGGGCTATGCAGATGTTAACTAATTAATTTACAGCAGAAAGGCCTTCAAGACATTCCAATTTTGCCTGCAAAAAAAACTAGACATTGCCCCAGATTTCCTTATATGTAGTAAAGAGAATGATGAAAGGGTTATTTATTATTTAATTGGGGAGGGCTTAGAGCAAATCTATGGGACATATAAAAGGATGGGGAAATATGTCAGATTGCTCATACCAAAAAGTTAGAAGTAGAGCTAGCCAGAAAAGAAAAATATAGTTTAATGAAAAAAATTCAAGTTTTGATTCCTTCCAGTGTAGAATAAAAAATAGACCTTTTAAATGATTCTTCCATAGTATCTGAGTTTCTGAACCAAAGGCTGGGTTTAGGTTGAGGTTGGAATGCTTTACCTGAATGGTTATTCTCAGCTCAAGTATGTTTTTACAGTATTCTATCATTGTTATGCTATGCGTTTTTTTAGGTACAATTAGAGCTACCTTGAGTCTTCTTTTTTTGGCAAAAATACTCAGTAAAGCAGGGAAATGTTGTATTTGTGTGCAAATTCAGTGTATTTTGGGGCTACAAAATAAAACTCCTCTTATAAATATCACCATTTATGGTGATAACCTATGTTTTGAAAATTAGGATCTTTAAGAACCTCAAATAAACAGAATTGCCTGTTTTTTAATTCAGCAATATTCTGGTTTGATAGCCATATCAGCCTTGTGTACCGACTGCCTTTATCACAAGCCCAGTAATTTGTCATTAAAAGGGTTTTTGTGCTACCTTGATGATTAAATGTGACCTCTTACATATCCACCATTCTCTGAACTAAGCAGATGGAGATAAAAGGAAAGGACAAAATTAGGAGGCTATTTTATTCTACCTTTTTATAGGATGCTTCAATAGCTTCTCTGAAGGAGGAAGATGATGTGACTTTTACTTTTTTCTTTCTTGAGAAAAGAAATGGGATCCCAGAAGAGCTTCTACCAGATGAAGAGGATGAACTACTTGAAGCAGACTCAGAGTTCAGAGGAATTAAATCATTGTAGAAATCTGATTTTACATCATCTTCTTCATTTTCCACCTAAAATTACAGAAAAGAAAAACAAATTACTCAAAGAGGATGCTGTTACAGCTAACTACTAAGCAACAACAATCTGAAATTTTCCAGAAACAATGTGCATGCATATTTAAGAAATGGTGAATTGATTATTTGCTTCTCAAAGGACACATTTTAAAGAATGGTGTTTAAGACACCTATGAAAAAATGTATTATTTGCATGCACATATCAGTGTCAGTGAATGTGAAAAAGGGTCCTGTAGAACAGTGGCTCTCAACCTTTTTTGTACCAGGACCCATTTGTAAACACCAATGGCCAGTCCTAACCCAGTGCACCTCACTCCCGACCCACTGCCCCCTCCCCCATGCCCCTCTCCCCCAGAGTGTGGGGTAGGGCATGGGTGTGTGTGGGACATGGGGGAGCCTCAAGCAACCCCTTGCAGGCTGGAACTTTGCCAGCCTGGGAGGCAAAAGTCACGGTTTCCCACGGTTTTCTCCTTTAAAGGAGAATCCATTTTTAAAGTTTGTTTATCCATTTTTAAAATTTGTTTGCAACCCTTTCATATATTCTTGCAACCCACTTTTGGGTCATGACCCACAGGTTGAGTAATGCTGCTGTTGAAGATAAGGGCATTATTCACTTTGAAAAGACTTAAAAAGGCTGAACTACAACTACAATTTCCAGCCAGCTTTTCAAAATCACTGGTATTCAAGGATGCCCAAACTTTTTGCAGTTGTGTGTTCCCTTGTGCATACCAAGCATAAGACAACCTGGTTGCATAAAGTAGCCCACTTTTTCACATAAAAGTCAAGCATAGGCAAAACAAAACTTCCTTGGACATTTGAAAATGTTCAGATCATTTTTATTGTGGTTGTTTTCTTCGCTTTTCTTTTCTTTTTTGTCTGCATCCAGTTTTGCCCATGACCACAGGTTTGGATTTCAGTTGGGAACATAAGGGGAAAATGAATTACTAAGAGCAAGGCTGCTTTCATAGTCTCTCCAATGTATTTCAATCAACAATTCACAAAAAGAAGACTGCATATGTTTATACGTGTTACTGAACTTTTGGATGTGTGCCTTTCTGTGTACCGAGACCTTGTAGTGGTGGAGACACTTGTGTATCCCAGTGATCCTTAGAGCTATGTTGCTCAGAGTCTCACACTGGCAGGGTCACCTATAGTGAACAGGCCTGAGGGGAGGTTCCAGACAAGCTATGGTCCAACCACAAATCCTCAATTGCAGATCAGATGGATGATGATGTTAGGATCTCAACAACTGTCAAGTCAGAAGAAGACTGCAGCAAGATGGAGGTTTCTCGTCACCTAAATTTATCCCTTGCTACTGGGCCCAGATCTCCACTTTGTCAAGATTATGTGGTTATTGTTTCCATATAGCAACTTCCTCACATTAAATAAACTAAGTCACATGCAGGCTTCTACCATAGGAAACAATACACTCTCCTGCACCAACCTCCAAAAGCCCTGTGACGATGGACCAGTGGTGACAGAGATGGGACTAGTGAATCCGGCAATCTCTAGACACAAATCTGCATGCAAGTGGTGGTAGCCTGATGGTCGTCTTTCACCTGGGTTGACTGAGCAGTCTTACTCAAGCTCCCCTCTGCTCACCCCATGTGGGGAAGGAGCTAGAAAAGGTGCCCTAAAGCAAGGCTATCTTATCTGCTCCTGGGTGGATACCCACATCCAATGAGATCAGTCTCTCTCAGTCAAAGACATCATAAGATAACAATAATTTTCACAACATAGAATTTTTTCATCTTTATAGATAACCAAGACAATGAATGACCAGAAAGAAGAACTCCCATCATCTTCAGGGAGCTAGTGAGACACATCAACATTCCAGCTCTTAGTAAGACAAGATCTGACTGGATGCAAGCCAGCTGAGGGAAGAAGGCAGAGGCTACACTGTTGGAGATCCTTGCAGACCTTTGTATTCTTGAAGAGATTTGGTGTTGAGGGTTCTTCATATTGCTGTTGTAGGCTTTTGGTGTTTTGGAACAAGCTAGATGTTTACAATGAAGCTGACAAGACAGTGATATGTCCAGTAGTCATCAGTTCCTTGCATAACTCATGTGATATGGATATTCATTCAATCACTGGCTCTAACCATAAAATAGTCAAGGAGATGCCAGTGCTTAGAGCCAGGGTGTCTCTAGATAGTCGTGTATTTGTTACTCTACCTGATGATGATCATGCTCCACACATTTGCTGAGAAGGATGCTGTTGAAGTTAGCTTTCCCTGCTCCCTCCTTTCCAGTGGTGCCACTCCAGAGTTCCAAATCATGTCTGACTCTGGTGTTAAATTCATCTTATCCTCCGTGTGAGAATTAGTCAGAATATGGTCAAGGTTGTAGTAGAACTGTTCTTTGACATCATTGTCAGCATTAAGCATTGGGGCATTCGCGCTGATGATGATGGCATACTGACTGTTGTTCAGCTTAAGACAAAGGGTCAGACGATGTGTGTTAATGCCCACAGGGAGCTCCATAAGTTGACTGACAAGCTGATTCTTGCTGGTAAAGCCAATGCTGTGAAAGCATCTGTCCTGTGCTTGTTTCCCCTTGCAGAAAATCCTCCATGTCTTATGGGAAGATCACAGCACAAAGGCTGGCATTGTTGCTGAATCCAAAGTTACCAGCACTGAGTTGGTGATCCTCAAGCACCAACTTTGATGGACAAGACACTGTGTGTGGATGCCTGACTCCTGACTCCCAAAACAAGTGCTCTACTCCCAGCTTAGTAGTGGCCTGAGATCTTGTGATGGACAGAGGAAACACTACAAGGACACTTTGAACCTCAAGAAAATGGAGGCCAACATCAAGGGTTGGGAGGAGCTGGCTGCTAAGCAACCTCAATAGTACCACAACCGCAATCTAGTGGCAGCCTGTTTTGAGGCAAAATGTCTTGCCCTCAAAGCACAGAAGAGAGAATGATGGACGTTCTACTGATGACTACTGGACATATCACTGTCTCGTCAGCTTCAATATGAACATCTACCTCTCATGCATGCCAGGAGCTGTAGGTGGCTGAGTAGCACTGGGGCAGGGGCAGCATGGTGGCCAAACTCAGCTTCCTGGCAGCCCTCATGTCAGCAGCTCACTCTTGCCCTCACACTCTGGCTGCCACTGCCAGTGTATCTCCTGCTACCACTGGACCTGGCCCTTCTGCCCAGGCATCCCAGTCTATCTGCTTCCACCTGCTGCCAAGGGTGCTCCAGATGGAGCAGGCAGGGGTGTCTGTTCTCCATGGAGATCCTGACCACCTACTCCATCTGGCACCCCTGGTGGTGGGTGTAGGGTGAATGGGGCCAGATAGGATAAATTGGTGTCTCCCACCTCCCCCTTGCCCCCCACCTCTCTGCTGCACTGTGTGGTATAAACAGCCATGATAGGGGGGCCAAGGTCAGGTCAGCTCTCTCCCCCTAGCCCTCAAGAGCTCACCAAAACTCCTTAAGTGGCCCTCCAGCCCAAATAACTGTCCACCCCTGAGTTATATATCTCTAGCCTTCTGAAGGCTGCTCTACCCTTCTACTGGTGGATGTCAAGTACATATGAAAGCCCTGTCATCAAGGTAGCCTTGCAGAGAGAGGGAGCAAACCACATGGCTTCCCCTATTCTACATTTGATCTCAGAGGGCCACTCAACCTACAAATCATCTAAATATGAATACAATTAAACTTTTTTCATAGCACCCTTGGTTGTCTGTTTTTGGATCAATCACTCTTTTCATATCATTGCTAACTCCCCCCTCCTCCCATCCCCTGCACTTACGACAAAATAGATCTCATCCACTGAACTGATCTCTTTGGTATCCTTCCTTTGTCCTTTTCCTGTTTGCAGAGCTCCAGTTGGGTTCAACAAGGCCTTACAAACATGTATGTGGCAATTATATAATTCTTTTTTTTTACATCATGATCTACAGAGCACATCAGAGTTTAAAAGTCTCATGAGCATAACATGGATTATGACCATTGAAAGAAGGTCTCAAGTAAGTAGCACAGTGTGGTGGCTTTATTACTCATGTAGTACCTGAAAGCTGACAGTCTCAATATTTGCAGGAACGCGGAATAATTTCCTGGTGTCATTGCTTTTTACTGTAGTACATTTGCCCCCATAGAATGAGTTACCAAGGACTTCTCCACAGCTTTCTCCTGCCAAAAGGTTATATCTAGAGAGACAGTACATTCCAGAAATAAATCAAACAGTCACAGAAAAAATATACAGGGTGAGATTCTAGCTAATTTAAGTACATGCAACTGCACTGAGGATAATGCAGGTTTGGGCATATCTAGGAATCCCAAAAAGAGGGTGTGGGACATGTTACCAGCATGGTAGAGGTGATGAAGCCCACCCTTTCACTTCCCCCAACCCCAGTTGGACAGATTGTACCACACCATCTCCTGCACTGCACCAGTTGGGGGCTTCGTTAGCAGCAGTGGGGTGCCAGGCTTGACTGGGGACAACACTGATAGATGGGTCCTCTCCACCTTTCAGGCACTCCTGTCCCCTACCCAGTCCCAAGCCAGGTATCTCTCACTGGCCAGGAGCAGATACTGGAAGCAGGGCCTAACCACCACCACTATCCCTGGCTGGCACCCCACATAGCTGCTTCCTGCCACTGGAGTCACTAGGACAACATAGAAAATGGAGTGGAGAGGAGGGAGCAGGGACCTTCCCACTGCTGCTCCTCTAGCCCAGCACCCCATGCAACAGCTTCTCATCTGGAGAAGAGCAGGGGTGGTCCTGGGGTTTCCCCAACTCCCAGATCTGTGTCAGCAGTAGGCAGATTCCCCCCCCCCCCCCACTTCTTCACTTGCTTCATGCTTGGTTTCCACAGGTGTCCCAGGCCAAGGCAAGGCTCCAGCCCCACGTCATACTCTTCAGGAGACCCAGGCATCAGGGCTGCAGGGAACTAAAGCTACTGGCAGGTGAGCTAAACTTTGGGAGGGGGTGTGACCATGCCACTGAACCGCCTCCAGAGCCTCCCGTAACAGGGAGCCAAAGGCTCCTTTTACTAAAAAGGGAAAACACAGCAGGCTAGCAGAGGCATGGGCTGCATGCTGTGCAAGAGTATGTTACCTATTAGAGCCAATGAGGAACATCTGTGTGGGCTACTAAGTCAGATGCCTGGGGGAAAATGGGAGGAGGACAGGCACCTTGCAAGGAGCTGAGGTCTCTGGAGAGAGCACCTGGTTGAGAATCCTCCAGCAGCCCCCAAAGCACTCCAAAGGCAGAGAGGTGAGAGCCCCAGGGGACGAGAGCTACTCAAATGTTTGTTTACCCAGAGTGGGGGAGGTTTTTGTTAAATCAGTAGCTTGCCTTCTTTATTCTAGTTTTTAACCAGCAGACTAGGTGTGGCTGTAAGGGATGAAGACGAGGCCACAGGGGAGTGACTGAGGAGCACCCTGAGGTTTAGAGCCCTGCCAGGGGCAGGGCACAAGACATAAGCAGCTTGAGCCAAGAGGGCCAAAGCTCAAGTCCAAGAGGGGCAATAGAGGTGGCCTGAATCTGGGAGGACCAGAGTTGGAGCCTGATAGGAATGAAGAGGGGGCTAAAAGGGACCCAGAATCTGAGAAGCGTGAAACTAGGGCCAGAGGGGGCCCAAAGCCCAGGAGGGTTGAAAGCAGAGCCTGGGCCCAGAGCCCCAAAAAGGGGCAAGATTAGAGCTGCAGCCCAGAAGCCAAGGTCTGGTGCAGAGGGACTAGGCTAAGAGGGCTACAGCTAGGAAAAACAAGGGGCCAAAGTCAGGAAGGCCAAAGCCACTACAAAAGTGTTAAGGCCTGAGAAGGACAACTGTTGCAGTGGAGTTGGGTGACCTCTCTGACAAGGTATTGTGTATCATCTGCAAGGCATAGGAATGGCTATAGGGGCAGGCAGAGGCCAGAAAGACAGCCCGTAAGGCAGATGGTGTCCTAGGGCACCAGTAGGGCCAGAAAGGCCACAATGGATTGAATAAAGGCAGATTGGCAGTGGACTGGACTCCCCCTGGGGCTTGGGGAACCCTCCCCACCTTTTGATTAGAACAACATCAAGGCATGACAGGTGAGCAGTAGGGAAGGGCACCCAATGGACAAGAGGAGGCAGGAGTTGTGCAACTCTTAGAGCACACTATGTGCCATTGGCCTGTCACACCTCCCCTGAATACAGGTCTATGGTAAGGATCTGACCCAAATGTATGTTACTTGTTTCGAAGGATCCTTTAATTCATGAATGTATCTCAAAATGCAGCTTTACTATTACGGGGCACCTATAGATGTGCAGTGAGGCTGCTCTGATGCATTGTAATTACAGCGCGTAGGAGCAAACTCAATTAACTGAACCTACTGGGGTGTGGTAATTATCATGCTTCAGCAGACTCCAGTGTCACGTGTATCAGTGTCCCCATGCTGAAAAAAGGCAGCAGGGGTGCTTTAACTAAAGCTTGTTTGATCAGCATCCCTGCCATTTTTCACGGAGGGGTTGCTAATATACATGACGCTCCAGGCGCTTTAATTAGAGCAGCCTTGGAGTTGCTTTAATTAAAGTACTCCCTCCCCCCATACCCCGCCAAACTCTCGGAGCACATGTATAAACACACGTGGTTATCTATCCCTGTCAATCCAGGACCTTGCAACATTCTTCATGGTGTTGCCAGAACACCTTGGGCTGAAAATACCTGAAGAGTCTGTACATGTTCCCTCTGACACATTCATAGCCTTCTGATTTGATTTTGTTTTAGAAGTGCTTTATGGCAGAAAAGTGGAATTTCACACTTCTGAATACCCAGTAGCTAACAAAAACAATCCTAAAACATTTAAAGAGCCCTGGGGCTCTTTAGCCTGAAAAAGCGCAGGCTCAGGGGTGATCTGATGGCCACCTACAAGTTTATCAGGGGTGACCACCAGTATCTGGGGGAACGTTTGTTCACCAGAGCGCCCCAAGGGATGACGAGGTCGAATGCTCACAAACTACTTCAAGATCGTTTCAGGCTGGACATAAGGAAGAACTTCTTTACTGTCCAAGCCCCCAAGGTCTGGAACAGCCTGCCACCGGAGGTGGTTCAAGCGCCTTCATTGAACACCTCCAAGATGAAACTGGATGCTTATCTTGCTGGGATCCTATGACCCCAGCTGACTTCCTGTCCTTTGGGCGGGGGGCTGGACTCGATGATCTTCCAAGGTCCCTTCCAGCCCTGATGTCTATGAAATCTATGAAATCTATGAAAGGTGGGATAGGAATCTAACCAAAAAAATATAAAGGTAAAGCAGAACAATACATTCTGGGGACATTTTCCATCTCAAAGCACGGCCAAGACATCATATAACTGACAAATTTCTGATGTGTGAACCTCTCACTGCTGAGAGGGACAAGTGGATGCCCAAGGCTTCTGGAGGTGCTCTCTATTGTATTCTATATAGGGGGCAAGGGCATGCCTTAACAGCCAAGTTCTTATAATTTCTCTAAATTTTTAACAAAAAGCCATCATGTATTTGATCCAGCTGCAATCACTAGTGTATCACTACAGTAGCTATCTCAGCTATATAAGAGTTAATGAGATAAAAAAGAACTAAGCTACAAAAACTCAAGCAAAAGCAGCATACCCATTGCCCATTAACTGTGCACTGGGGATGCTCTCGGATCTCCTGTTGCACACAGTCTTTATCCGCCTACAGTTCCTTTCATCTGAGTTGTCACCGCAATCATTTTCTCCATTGCATTCTAGACTTTTGACAACGCAGCGACCTGTTTCAGAGAAATGGCAACAAGCATTTTCATGCATTTTCTATATTCTTGTGGCTTGTATTTATGCCCAGTTGCACTGGTTTAACTTAAGATTTTGGTAAACCTTATGTGGATGAACTTACTTTGTTTTAAATTTAGTTCATTTTAGTTAAACATCAACCTAAATAAGCTACCTTTAACCGTTTGCACAGGTTTAGTAAAAATGAAGCAAAAGTATATTCAAACAAAGCTTAAATCTTTAAATATAGGCTCGAGCAAAGAAACTCCTCCTACTAGGACTTTGTGTTCTATATCTACAAAACTCTTACTAGAGCACTGTGTTCTTCATTAGACAAACAGAGACCACACCAGATATTCTGGAACAAAAGGTACCCTGGCTTTTGGCAGCTCATTGCAACCACAATGAAAACAGGCGGAAGACGCACTAACATAGAAGCTTCTATTTTATACACAAATAGCTTGGTGAGCTGTTCTCTCCCTTCTCTCCTCCACCAATAAAAGCGCACATAAATACATAGGACACACAGAGTATATAAATGTTATTTTTCAGATAAGTGGTCTACTATTTTTAATGTTTCGGGTGTATGTGTAAATTAGCAGTTATGGAGTTAAGAATAATATTACCATTTTCACACTGGAACTTGTTTCTGCAGTCAACTTCCTCAATGTTGCAAAGTTTAGTTGGGAAGCATCTCCGGGAATCCACCAACTGCTCAGTACAAGGCTGGCCCCCAAACTGAGATGGGCGTAGCAGAGACCTTGTCCGAAACTGAAAGCAGACACAAATGGGGGCATTTATGTGCTACTTGTTCTGGGGGGCACTAGTGAGCAACAGGAAGAGATGTACACAGGTGAGTGCAGCTAAACGTCTGATGCTCCCACAGAACCCAGGGATAAGGATGTACATACCCAATAATTCAAGTCAAAGCATAACCTGGATCTGAGGTAAGGCAAAAAAACTGAGTTTCTGAGATTGGATTGAATATACTTCCAAATGTTCAAAATCAGGAACAAATACTTTCCATAAGGGCCATGAAAGTTGTCTCAAGCTATACCATTTCAAACCACCTTGCTTTTAGCTAATGTGCAGAGTACAGGGAGGGGAGAACCTCACGATATTTTGTGGTTTGAGCTGGATAAGATGAGGATCCAAAAGTTTATTTGCATATTTTACTCAATGCTTCCCTTGTGTATTTGGTAGGCTGGGCCAAAAACATTCTGAAAACAGGTCATTTTTTTTTTTTTCCTTTTACCCGAAATAGTATGAGGGCAGCATCTATTTCCATTCTCAAATCAAGGTGCATTGCTGGTAGGGGATCTCTTCTGCTCATCTCTTAGAACATGTATATAATTTTAACAGGTCTGTCACAGTGTCACGTATGTCCCCTAAAAGCTAAATGTTATGCTTAGTTTCATTTTTAGTAGTGGGTGATTCTCACCTTGAAAGCTTCAGGTCACTAGACAGAGTACAGATTTAAGAAGTGGTCGAGATTCCAGAAATCAGTTGGGATTTACTTGGATCTTTCTCACTAATTCAGAACTCGGCATGCAGATTTATGAAGGCAGACTGTGCCAGTCTCACTCTGTCCAACATAAAAGGGACTACGTATATATGACAGCCCCCTTCCTAACATCATAATTTGGAAAGACATCACATCTTCGTATGACTCAGCTGTCCCTTTTCTAAGTAGATTGTTACCATGTTCCTCCCATGGCTTGTTTGCCACTATTCTTCCTGCTGTCAAAGGCTGAACCTGGAGATTATCAGTGCAAGCAATTTTTTTTTTTACTAGGCACAATAAAATGTGCAGTTAGTAAAACTGGAGGAGCATTTAATCTATAGCTTTCTAATGGTGAAAAACAGCAAACAAAGGAGGTCAACAGTTCACCTATGTGCAAGTGTTCACTTACATCCCTGCAGTTTGTTTGTGGGTTGTTGCAGTGCTTTTCTGCTCAGTTTTCAGTTCTTGTAGCCCTTCTTTCTGCCAGCTGCTAGAGGCCAGAAAGTGTAATCTGATGGCAACTTCTGCAAACAGATTTCAATGAGCTGAGCTTCAGCCTGAACAGCCAGACAGCCAGTGCTAGACACAGGATTTCATCCATGTTCCCATTTTTTATCTGAAGAGGCATTGTGCTTATTGTGTGGGGACTCCTGAACCAATAACTGTGCAGATTGCTTATCTGTATGATAGTGTACAGATGAGAAGAAAAATGGGAATGGTGACCAGACTTGGACTAAATCATCTTCCTATGAAAGTTCCATGCTGGTTGACTCCCTACATTTCCCAGTATATCCTACTGGAAGGGAATATTTTGCAGGCTGAAGAGCAGCAGGAAACATGAGTATCCAAGAATGGAGACATTTTACCTTCCCTTGACTATAAGAATTTTCATAATCGATCAGACTTAAGTCCCAGATGCTGTCCCAAGCATCTGAAGATCAGATGCTTCAAAGGAAAGCTTAAAAGCTAGATAATCTGCCCCCAGGAGGGAAATTTCATGTAGGCTGTGGTATCCATGAAATGAGCCAACTACCTCATGCTTCCTTGTGCACTCCTGCTCCACTCTAGGAGCACTTCCTGACAAGGCAAGCCAAAACTTTTGGGATGCTTTAGTACGTAAAGATACAGACAAGTGCATAATGGGATTCACAAGATACCTAAGTTCTGGTCAGGGAAGTAGAGTTGGAATTAATGTTGAGAGAAGCAACCTTAATTTTCCCTGTCAGCCATGGCAGTACTTGGACTCATTTTGTCTCTTCATAACTTTCCAGTGCATTATGAGATCTGAGCCCATCATTAAAATGTTTGTACATCCTACAAATGTAAAGAAACATACTGTGGAATATGTACGATGTACTGTCACTTTTGGGGACCCAGAAGGACTTGTAAACTTGAAGAGACCTTCTCCATGGAAGACTCATTTCTAATAGTGGCACTGCCCCTTGGCAAGGGAAGCTGGTACATATGTCATATATATGCTCATACTAAAGACAGGAAAAGTGTAAGCGTGATTTGTGGTATCCAAAAATTTGTTCTTTCTGTTGTGATCTATTTTTCTAAGTCGGTATTCTCCAATTCTTTCCCT
>NW_005842636.1:502392-512151 GCF_000455745.1 Alligator sinensis
ATAAAAGATTGCTCCTGATGCAAATCAATTTCCTTTTGGTTCAGTGCTCATGTTTCAGCATCTGAACCACAGATAAATCATCCTCAGTATTTCCTTATAATCACCCATCTAATTTATTTTCTACCTACTTGTTTTTTAACACATGGGTCACATTCTGACCAAGGTCCAAAGTCTCCAATCTGGCAGTTGATAGGACATGCCTGCTGGTTACATGCCCGGGATTCCTCCTTTGTACATAGTTGGTCACAAAAGTTTTTTCTATAATACTCATCCATATTTAGTTGCCTAAAATATAAAAGTGGGAAAGTTACTTACAGGCCCGAGAAAAAATGGGCACATGCTTCAAAGATGGGACCTAGAGTTAACTTACTTTAAATTTGGGTTGAATGCCACATCCATCTGAGAAACCTGGCAGATGTGACACTAAAGAAGTGATTAATTAGTTGACTGCATTTTAAATAGTAATCCAGCCACACACGTAATGGTGCAATAAACAGGAAATAAGACACAAAATTATTCCACAAATTATGCATAATAATTCTTTGGCTGGTTTTCATCATACCTTAAATTGAGTGCGTGGCAGGGTGGACCACACCAGGGGCTCAGATTGGCACCAGTGCAGTCCCCGCTGGCCAACAATCAGTGGTTGGAGACCCAGTGTTGTCCTGGAGCTAGCCAATGATCAGCTGATCATTAGCTGGCAGGTTCCATACTGTGGCTAGTTGGAGCCCCAGTGCAGTCCCAGATCCAGCCAACAACTGATTGATTATCAGCAGGCTTTGGGGACCCACTAGGATTGGTTCAAGTCCCAGTGGGTCCTGATCCAAATGATGATCAGTAGATCATGATTTTAGGCTCCCTCTGCACTGGCAAGCATGGAGCAATTGGGACCTGATCCCATTCCAAAACTGTGTGGCATGGCAGGAGGTGCAATTGTTGGGTTCAGGGATCAGATCCCATCACACCTTTAAATGAATGTCTCTCAGCAGCCTGAGATTTTGTGGTTCAAACCCATTATATCAAAAGAAGTAACTTCTGGGAAGTAAAGAAAAAAGAGAATCCTATTCTATGATATGCTGACCCAGCTGTTTGCTGCTTAATGTTGAAAAAGATTTACCTTAAAGCACTGGTGTAGAATACACTATAGTACAGTGGTCACTAACCAGTGGATCTCAATCCACTGGTAGATCTCGGAGCCTCTTGCGGTAGATCTTGGAGTCTCTTGGAGTTGATCCGAGGCTGAAGTGGGGGGCTAAGTGTCCGCATGCATGCACATACCCCAGCCCAGCAGGTCAGTTTGTAGGGGAGGGAAGGAGCAGGGGCTTGACCGAGGTCCCCACAGTGAAGGACAGTGTTGCAGAGGCAGGAGCAGGGGTAAATTGAGTGGGTCCCTGGCCGGGGGGGACTTACCTGCTGGGGAGGCATGCCCCCAAATAATTTTTTCTCCCTCTGCCTCAATCTGTCCCCTTCCTTCCCTCCCCACAGATTTACCTGCTGGGCAGCAGGTGTGCAAGGTGGGGCTGGTGGTGGTGCATGGTAGATCTCGGGTTACTTTTAATGCCAAAGGCGATATCCTACTTAAAAAGGTTGGAGACCACTGCTATAGCGGGAACTTATTCTGAACCTGTCCAGTTTGCCTTCCTTATACTTTTCAGAGGCAATGTACTGCCCTGACCTAACTCCAGCATAGAGGGTCCTAGTCTATGGAGTTTACCACATCACCCTTGAATTGGTATGAATGGATGGATCACTCAAATATACACTGCTTGCAGGATGAGCACATAGACTGAGCCCATCACTGCCAGGATAAATGAATATTAGGCTACGGATTCATCTAAAGCAGGGGTGGGCAAAATGTGGCCTGCGGGCCAGATGCGGCCTGCCAGGCCATTCTATCTGGCCTGCAGGGACCCTAAAAATTTTAGAAAATTATTATTTATCTGCCCCTGGCTGCCTGTCATGCAGCCCTCGATGGCTTGCCAAAACTCAGTAAGCGGCCCTCTGCCTAAAATAATTGCCCACCTCTGACTTGGAGCCATCTTAATTCTTTTTTTAAATTTTTTTATTTTTATTTTTTATTTCTGAGTCTTTTAATGCACTTTTTGGTAAGATTGTCAACTTTTCAAATTTATTCATTATCCAAATGTTATTAGAGGGAATTTGTTCTTTTTCCTTGTAAATTATGGAAACAAGAACCTCCAAAAAAAGAAATCACTCTTTTTGCACTGTGCACTGGAAATCCTCAGGTATTCTTAGATTTTCTAAGCCTGAAGTAGTACTTTCCTAATAGTTGATATGTAACAGAAAAAGTAATAAGGAAAAGCAATGAGACACTTCACACATACCTACGCCTGCTCTGTGTTCCAGAATTGCAAGTTTTTGAACAGCTGGACCATGAGCTCCATGGATAACGGTCACAGTTGCATCCATGGCTGCTCTCAGTTGTAATGCACAGCAGAATGGAGCAAATTAAAATAGTCCTTCCCATAGTTTAACAGTGTTCAGCTGTAGAAAATTAATATATAGCACAAGACCACCATAAATTATAATGTACATACTCCTGTGTTCATATCTTCTTAATAATGTATGAACAATTATTTTGATTTGGAAAAATGCAATAATACAATTTGATCCACAACATAATGCAACTATTTGGACACATTCCAGATACATTACTAGGCATATGATATATTTGTTCAAAATTTAAGGACAAATCTTGCGCTATGGAAATCAATCTGGATGTTGCCATTTACTTGAATTGGAACAGAACTGAATCCAAAATAGCAAACTTTTTTTTTTTAATTAAGAAAATATCCACTAAATATCAATATACCTGATCAATAACAACTTGGTTCTAGTGTCCTTATTTAGAGGTGTTGCTGATAGGAATTTTGTTTGTGTAAGGATGACAAGCATAGACAAAGTCTGGTCCAATTAAAGCATAAAAACAATAGAACATTATCATTAACAAACCAGTATCAGCTACACTTTGACCATAATACTTCAGTGAAACTATTCACACACTACACTTAAATTAACTGTTTAAATTTATTAAATTTGCATACTTTTCTGTATGGGGCTATTGCTGTATGGGACTATTATAAAAAAACCCAGCTGGCTGTTTTTAATCCTGGAGACTACTCAACATGAACTTGCTGGATGATCATATTATAGAATAGTTTTGAGGAAATAAGATTTACTTAAACTGGACAAAATATTTCAGATTAATTGTATTTTTCATTGAAAATACCATTTAAATTTAAAACAAATTATTTTCAAATGAGTCAATTCTGTCAAATAATTGTTGCTGAAAAATTATTTTTATTAATTTTATTTTTTTCATTTTGGATAAAAATATTGCAGTCAACCCAAAATACTTTTTTGGTTTTTTTATTTTCATTTTGCCATGCAAACAAAAATGTTTTCAATTAGGTTATTAAAAACATTTATTTGTAAATGTACAAATATAAGATATAAGATTAAAACTGATACAAAGCTTCAATGGCTAAGCATCCATGGGAGGGATTTTTAAAAAAAATGTATAATCCAGATTTGACAGAGTAAAAAATTGGGGACAGGCATTAGGCGTGTTGCCATTTACTTAGTAGCAGAAAAATGCTGAGAATTACTTAATTTTCTTGAGCTGTTAATCCCAGGCTAAATTCAAAAAGAGACAAAACACTCCAGAGACTCTTCCCATGGTACTTGATTCATTCCTTACTTGTATACAGGTAGAAGTTCTGATCTGTTATCCAGAGCATGTGACATATCAAGAGTATATCACTTAGAATATCTCCAAAAATATATAGTGAAATTTCTCAATGCAATATACAGATTAGGCACAGGATACAGGTGAATTAATTGAAAAGAAGCAAAAGCTTACCGTGCTGCACCACATATACTGATGTCAAAACTAAATAGCTTGCTTGCCAGATGATTATAAGATATCTAGTTGCGAAGTCACTCGTGCAGTCACCGTGATTTCCGAGCAGACCTTTAAAACAAGATCAGAGGTTTTGTTTATTTTAGTTAAAGTTTAATTTTAAATGCAAAGATCTGCATTACTATTGCATCTTTCCAAGAAACTAGCATATCCATGACAACCTTTGAGATGACCTTGGTTTTCTGCTAGTAATTCCTATGTATACAATTAGATATTTAAAAACATACAATCCACCCAGAATCAGCCTACAGAATAATACATGTGTACATGGATACATATATACACATTTTCATTGGTCTAAAATGTAGGAGGTTGTATAATAGTTATTTGCATTGTGTTTGTCAAAAAGGAGTAGGCTTTTTAGTAAAGTTTAGGGAAATTATGATGACACATTAGCGTTGCTATCTTTAAATTTATTAACAAAATCCAGGAAAAGATAGATTAAGTACACTGTGATACTGTAAAGCAACAGCAAAACATCATTACTGGAAGCTAAAGTTGATGGCGTAGATTGCACCCCCATTAGTATGCAATCACTTCTTAGTTAAGTTTTTCATCATAGAAAAATATTCAACGGGTTGCAACAGATGCTCCTGGGCCTACCTGATAAAGAGCCATAGTAGGGGCAGCTGCCAAAGGGGTGTGTTTGGCTAGGGCACTGGCAGGAGGTCTACTTCCAAGAGGCACCAAGGGAGGTGAGGGGAAATGGGAGACCTCTGTTCATCCTGGAGCTCCATCAGCCACCAATCTGGTCTCACAGCTGCCTCTTCCAGCTGTTTTTTCCAGCTGCCTGTGGCCAGCTTAGGCAGTTTGTCCTTCCTATCCTTTTACCTTCCATTTCTTATTCCAGAAGTCCAGCCTGACTCTTCCTGCTTTAGATCATTCATAAATAAATTTAAAAGTTTGGGAAGAGCACATACCAACTGCTGAAACTTCTACATTTTAGACCAATGAAAATGTGTGTATATGTATCCATCCTCTGGATGGAGGTGGGAAGCTTGAAGGCTAGGGTGGGCTGAGGGCAGTTTTGATAGAGGATAGGGCATAATGGGACTTGTCCTAAAGCAGGAGGTTCAGTCTTTAGGCTGTCCTGCTCCCCAGAAATGCAGCTCTGACCTACTCTCCCTGTCTAGTCCTTTCCACTGAAGAAATTAGCCACCAGAGGGACAAGCTGTAGAAGCTGCATTCCCAGGCATGGAAGCTGTAGCCCATTGTTCCAAGCAGGGAGGGAACAAGCACCAAGATGGAAAGGGAGGTGACTACAGTCAAGTGCTGAAAAAGTGAATCATGTGGAAGTAGCATGTGGGAAAGGGCAGACAAGCTGCATAGCTCATCATCACTGCCAAAACCAGTAGCTGAGCAGACATGGGACAACATAAATTCACACAGCTGCTTGGGGCTCACATTGTTCCCCATGGGACTAATATTTCTGGCAAGTGGGTAATGAGGGTGGCCAGCCCTCCTGTTGGACCCTTCTAGAACATCCTTCTCTTCCATGGCCAGTGCCTGCTGCATTGTAGCACAGATCCATGGGGACCTGAGGTCATATAAAGTGAGGAGCTGCTGGGATTGCTGCTGCTGTGTCATGGAGTTGGCAACATGGAACTGATAAGCGGCCATATCACAGTTGATGTTCTTCTGTATTCGTTCATAGGTGGCTCCTGACATCCTCACAGTCCTCTCTGCAATTTGATTTTTGCATATGCCTGATAATGTTATTTTTCCCCAGGGTTTCATCACCTGCTACCTCCTCCTTGTTCACTTCCACTTCATGGCCCTTGTCCAAGGGAACAATGTGAGCCCCAAGCAGCCCCAAGCAGCTGTGTGAATTGAGGAGATAAATTACTTGAATCACTATTTGTGGTCTTGTTTGCTTCTTGAAGAAAAAGGAATGGATCTCTCCATTAATGGGAAAACTTAAATACTGGGCTAGTGAAGAATAAACAACCTGGCATTTTTCTAACACTTTGGATCCTGTCCTATATTCTTTAGGTGTATTTGTGCGACTTCCTCAAAGAATAAGGGCCAAAATCCAATAGAATTGTCCTGCTTTGCTTTATTGTTCACTACTACATTTTATCTTTTATATACATATAATCATATACTATGTCCTATTTTAATTCTGTGTAAACTGGTAGAATGAACTATCTTATTTTATGCCCTTAAGAAAAATTACAAATTATGTAATGTTATTTTATTGCATTTATTTTTATTGTTCATTTGACTTTATTGTTTTGGCAAAAGCTGTAAATAAGCTTTACAGTAGTAGTAAAACAGTTCATTGTACAGTATTAATCTAGCATCTGGTGCAACCTTAACATAAATTCCTTAAATTTAAATTACTATTTTAAATTCAGTACTGGAATACTGGACTTTCTGAAGGCTTGTCAGTAATACTTCTGAAATTATGTTTATTTGGACAGACTTTTAAAATAAAGGAAAAAGAAGGAAATCTCTGATGGCCCTTTGGTAATTTAAAATACTATGAGCTTTAAAATACCAGGGGCTACATTTTAGATAATATAATTTGGAAAAAACTATACTGTGCATAATGCACTGGGTAATCTCCATTTTTTAAGTTAGATGACCTTGCATCCCTCTATCAGAAAACATGCTGAAACACAAAAGGTGAAGATGCCTTTAACCATGAAACGTTCCAACATTAAGATGTTTTGCTATATCCTATGGCAGTAGAAAATTGAACCATAAATTATTTTATTTATTCCATCTGTCATAGGGTCCTATGCTGACAATGATAACATTTCCCCCCAGCACTAAGGATGTTAGCATCCTATTCAGTTATACTCTAGTCATTGATTGGGGCATGCATTTTAATATCTCCCTGATATTCTGACAGTTGATAAGAAAATATGTTTATAACTAATAATTGGAGAGGGTAGGAAATAATTGATTAGCACAGATCCTATTGTGACATAAAATATTAATTGGAAAAAGGAATTAATTTCTATTAAGGGATTACATTGTGGGATTCAGACATTATACTATGGGATCCAAACATTTTAAAATCTAACTGGAACCTCTGGCTATACACACAAAAGAAACAACCATTCATTCATTTTCTTATTTCATATTATATCAATTTCTTCTTATTAATAAACAAATCATTAGTAATAGATGCACCTATTTCTAAGTACTACAGCAACCACCACACAACCTTTACATTGCACATTTCTATAATGTTCCTGTTGTCCAGGGAAACTGTCCTTAATATCTACAAAATAGTCTACTGCAAAGATAGTTTCCTGCATTATCATCACAAACAGATCGGTGTTGCTTGTGGTTGTTTTATATTTGGAATTTCTGAAGAGTAGTAGTTTCCCCTTCTGTACAGAAACAGAAGGAGGAATGTTACTGTACAAATAGCCATTCAGCTTAGTCTTGTGTAAAGCACAATATACTGCTCTGGGCAGGAGTTGATAATGGTGGAAGACACAAAACAGGCATCAGGGTTTTGGAATTATGCAGTCTCAACCTCAAATCCATGAAACTTGACATTCATACAGACTAGCTGCCATGTTCAACTGGAGTGCCAACAAAATTGCTGATTTTGTTGAGCACATTGGCTCTCACCCAGGGGAGCACTGCTTTCCTGAATTGGAAAGATTTTACATATCTGCTCAAAGCTTAACAAATGGTTTGAATCCTTTACTGAAAACCAGGTAGAGCCCCTAAGACATGGCAGTAAGAGTAGTGGAGAAAAATGAAGAAGTAAAATCTGCAAGGTGCAGAGTATAAATAAGGTGAAGCTGGTAGTGTCCTCAAGGTTTAATTAAAAAAAAAAAGAAAAAAAAAAGATGGGGCAACTTTTAAACAGCTTTCTTAGGGACCTAAGCAAGCAAAGAATAATATCCTTCTCCAAAAGATACACCTTCCTATGAAGACATGATGAGAACCCAAGGTCTCTTTATTCTCACTCCCATATCCTGTGCTCAGTTAAATGTAATGAAATTCGCTGTGTTTAAACTGAACAAAAAGCCACCACAAAATCAATTGCAATTAGAAAGAAAGACATTTAAAACATAGTGGGGAGACTTTGATTTTAAAATACACAGTGCAATTTTATAGCACCAAGATTCATAGGTTTTAAGGTCAGATAGGTTCTATCTGATAATTTAGCCTCACCTTCAGCATGACACAAGATACAGATTCAATAATTCTTTCATCAACCTGTAGTGGAGTTAGAGAAGAACTTATCCATCCTAAATAAATGATCATTGTGATTAATTACCCTTGTTGCTAAAAACATGTGCCACCTCCTTTCTACTATAAGTTTATCTAGTTTCAACTTCCAAGTATTGGATCACTCATGTTAGCATTTTTCAAAGGAAGCTCTTGTGATTTTTTTTTCCATTTTCACATCTTAAATAGGAAACCATTTTTTAGGATTCTCTGTAAAAGCTACATCTGCTTTCTCTTGCAGGTTTAATGCTCTGGTCAGTCAAATCTGAGAGTATTACAAAGAGACCAAAAGAAAGAGACAGACAGAGACAGTCTATAGCTTTAATTCATCCTTAATCTGGAATACATCCAAACTATTATTTTATTCTTCCCTTATTTCACACATCAAATAGCATTCAAATTGTTCACCCTTCACCTTTAGACCTTTAACAAGTTTCCATCACTGGAGTGGGCAATGACTGCATTGACAAAGTACATAAGAAAAGAAGAATTAATTAATTCGTTGGTGACGCGTAGGGGGTGCACACAGGTGCATGTGCACCCCCTGAGCTTGGCGGTGCACTCCCTACAAACAGGTGCCACTGACACTGCCAGCAGTGCCTGGGGGCAGTTGCCGTTTGCCACACTCTCCCTCACTGCCAACACTGCCGGCGGTGTCTGCGGGAAGTCCCCGATTGCCACTGGGTTCCAGCAGTGTCTGTGGGTGGTCGCCGACCAATGGTTGGCGCTTGCCACCCGTCCCCCCTCCCCACTGCCAGCAGCACTGTGGTCACCTGTGGGAGCTCACCACTTGCTGCTGCCACACTCCCACTGCCAAAAGTGCTGCTACCACCTGCAGGAGCTCGCCATGCCCTCCAGCCTCTGGAAGCAATCGGCATTCATGGATTGATTGATTTAAAAACAAAATGTAAAGATTTTCCCTGATGTTGGTAAAACTTTCTCTTCTGCTATGGAATGAAATTCTGTGAAATATACTCTGTCTACAGCAAAGGGAAAAAAGTATATGGTCATCCTCAAATTCAGTTTACCTGAATTTACAAATATTACTTCCATGG
This sequence comes from Alligator sinensis, assembly GCF_000455745.1. Lineage (NCBI taxonomy): Eukaryota > Metazoa > Chordata > Crocodylia > Alligatoridae > Alligator > Alligator sinensis. The sequence continues at coordinate 511,591 of NW_005842636.1, forward strand.
TCGGCAAGTAAATATTACCTAATAATACAAAGTTATACTCCTTATCAAGAATTCAGACAACCAAGAAGAAATTGACATAATTCTAGTCTTGATCCAGCATTATTACATGTGCAAAACTTGTGAATGTCTGCAGTTTAGAACATCCTGCATAACTGAAAGACGGCAGTCTATAGAAAAGCTGAAGAAAACCATTCATTTCGATTACTAGTACTTCTGGGACTTGGTGTCCAAAAATTGACCAATAATACTAATGGAATTAATGATTTATTGGAATACTTCCTTTACACAGATTAATTTTATATTATTGTTTCAAAAGTATTTGGTTAACAAGTGCTTGCATATTCACGGCTCTGGATTTAATGGCTGAGAAGACCCCTATCAGACAAATGTTTTGATTCAAGAGGCTGATTATTTATCAATGATCAACAAAATATTTTCTAAAAGCAGCTTTATACAGTTGCATATTGAAGTTTTTCTGTCAAAACATTTTTGAGGATAATTTCTCATCTCCTTTCTTTGAGTGTTTCTAATTTTTCCCCCCCAAAAAAAAAAAAAAAAAAA
>NW_005842636.1:512184-514197 GCF_000455745.1 Alligator sinensis
AGGGAAAGATAAGCTGAAAATGTGGGTGTTTAGGGCTTTGATTTTTTCAACAAGTAGAATTTTTCCATTGAAAATAAACATTCCTTTTTATTGTTAACATTTCTCATAAGTGTAACACCCACACACATTTGTGGGGGGGTGTGGGGGGGCAGGGGCAAGATGGCCCCTGTTGTTCTGGCCATGTGCTCAGCATATGGCAAGCTGGGGCCTGTATCTGAGCAAAATATGTAAAGCCCTCTGGCCTCATTGGCCAGAAGAAGCAGAAGATTCTCCAGGCAGATTGAGTAAGAGAGAAACTGGAGTGTGACTCCCTAATTGGAGTAGGCTTGGGTAGTGTCACACCAGGTATATAAGAACAACTCAAGAAAGGTTTCTCTCTTTCTCCTTGGGCTGCTGAGAGCTGCATAGGTGAATTGAGAGTGCTCCCCATGGATGGGGTCTCCCCCACCCTGGTCTTCACTGGAGAGGCAAACAAAAGCTGTGTGATAGGAATGCCCAGATACAGGGAGAGAAAATCTGTCTCAGAGTTTGAGACTCCTACTTCCTCCATCTTTTGCCTTTTTTCCCCTGAGTGGGGGTGTTGATCCCTGGAGTAAACTGATGAGGTATGGAGTCTTGACAGTTTTTCTGGCAGTTTTGGTCACACAGGCCTTGAGTGAAGTAATACGATGGGGGTATTAATCTCTGGAACAGACTGACCAGGAATGGGTCCTGGCAGTCACTAGCCACATGGGCCTGGCCCTCTCTGTTTTGTAATTGTAGTGTCTCAGCATAGTGGTATAGCTGAAACTGGATGTCCAGGCTGCAGCAATAGATCTGGGCACTTTTTGCTGTTGCACAGCTGGTGCATTTCAGCCTAGCTGTGTGGCTGAACCCCAGCCATATATATGTTTGGCTGGCAGATTTAGGCCAGGGTGAAGCCTGGCACAGTTTGAGCCAGGGTGAGACCTGGCACTACTTGTTGCTTATCCAGGCCTCAGTGCAGTACATGAACAACACGTGCCCCCAATTGGACTGGGAGCGGGGGGGCACGGCAGAGGCGAGAGTACAGTGGCAGGAGCGTGGTGACAGTAAGTAGTGCGCTCCCGCTGACACCACTGGTGCTGTCGGTGGAGGTGGAGAGGGGTGGCGAGCGCCAACCAGGGTCAGCGACCACCCACAGACACTGTCGGCAGCGTCAGTGTCAGCCAGTAGCAATCACTGACTGTCCGCAGATGCCGCCGGCGGTGTTGGCAGCAGGAGGAGGTGGGTGGCAAGTAGCAACTGTAGTGTCGGCGGCACCTTTTCATAGAGGGTCCACTGCCACGCTTAGGAGGTGCATGTGCATCCACGTGCACCCCCCTATGTATTGCCAGTGGTGCAGTATAGGCCTGGCTGGCTTTATGCTGCCCAGTCCAGGCCCAGTGAGAAGGGCCTGGGCCTCCTTTTGCCCTTTTTGTAGTTTATATCCAAACTAAGCAGTGTGGGTAGGTGCTAGTTGTGTTCAGGCCCAAGCCAAGATAGACCTGACATTTCTTTCAAGTTCTTTTGCAGTTTTCTGCCCAGTAGATCTGGGATTGGAATTAGGAATTTTGGGGTGCAGTATGCTAACAAAAGCAACAGTTAACCCCTCAGAGCCATGATGCAGAAGTGGAGGTCAGAGCTGTACCACATCTCCAGAAGCAACAGAACCCCTTGCAATGCAGAAGGACCCATGCTCTCGAGCATCTCCCCACAGCACAGTGGACCCAAGGAGCAGCTCAGGATTCTCCGGTGGTGGCCCCACTCTCCAGCCCATTGCTGAAGGGCAGGTATAGGGGTGCAGATCCCCAGAACTACCTGTTGGGGAGCCCCAAGTCCCAAATTGCCTGGGAATGAGTGAAGCTTCCCCCAAGAGGGTTCCATCTATAGACTTTGCTTTGTAGTTTATAGTGTTTTAAAATTATTTTTAGTGGGTATTTTGTTTTGTTTTTATTTTCTGTAATAAACTTAAGTTTTGCATTTGTACTGTTTGTGGGGGGGGGGGGGTGTTTT
>NW_005842636.1:514222-517534 GCF_000455745.1 Alligator sinensis
CCTTACCGTGAAGAAGATTTTCCTGATATCTAGCCTAAATCTGCTCTCTGTCAGTTTGTGACCATTGTTCCTTGTTACCCCAAGAGGCTCCCTGGTGAACAGAGCACCTCCGATCCCTTGCTGCATCCCCCTAATTAATTTGTAGTTGGCCACAAGATCACCTCTCAGCCTTCTCTTGCAGAGGCTGAAGAGGTCCAGGTCCCTCAGTTTCTTCTCATAGGGCTTGTCCTGTAAGGCCCTAACCATACAAGTGGTCCTCCTCTGGACCCTCTTGAGTCTATCAACATCCTTCTTGAAGTACAGCACCCAAAACTGAACACAGTACTCCAACTGCGGTCTAACCAATGCCACATAGAGGGGAAGTAACACCTCCCTGGATATATCTGCCATGCATCTGCTGATGCACGATAAAGTGCGGTTAGCTTTGCTGATGATTTTATCACACTGACGACTCATGTTCATCTTGGCGTCCACTACGACTCCGAGATCCCTTTCCACCTCTGTGCTGCTGAGAGGGTCGCTTCCCAGCCAGTAGGTGTGCTGGATATTTTTGTGCCCTAGGTGCAGCACTCTGCACTTGTCCTTGTTGTACTGCATCCTATTGTGTTCTGCTCACTTTTCTAACCTGTCCAGGTCTGCCTGCAATTGTTCCTTACCCTGTGGAGTGTGTACTTCACCCCACAATTTAGTATTGTTCACAGACTTGGGTAGAGTACAGTGAGGTACCCCATAATGTGGTACCCCATAATGTGAAGCCAGACTTTTTTGCTGCCAACCAGTGCCCAGCAGAAGGGTTACATAAGAAAAAAAAACTAAGCAGTCCTTGTTTTACTTATTTTTATGTATCAATGTACAGCACTCCTCTTCTTCAGTCATGCAAACAGTCTAATCATCTAGACGAATAAGCTGGGCAGTGGATATAGGGAAAGTGTTTCTCCCTGTTATCACTCAGATATCACTTAGTTTTTCATGTTCATGGCTTGAATCAAACAAAGTGACAGGATAGATGAGAAAAGACTCCACTTCAAAAAATATGTCATATTGAAGAAGGCAGGGCCCTAACTTGGCTAAAAGGTGCTTGAAATAACAATTTGGTGCTACGTATCAACCCTTTTACATACTAAAGCTCTTTGTATGCCTGTACAACTGCCACTGTATGTAATACCTATGTTGACTATACTGGTTATAATGCTTGAAGCTAAAGGTATAGTCAGCAATTCAGCTCTTACTATGGTCAGCAATACTTTCTTTCTTCTGTGAATAGAAAGCCAGAAACATGGTAGAATAAAGCAGATACAAGTCTAACAGGCTCCTGCTACTTTGCAACATTTTTGGCTACTTTTAGTTGTTAAAACTCATCAAACCCTTACTTGGGACTACTATAGATTTTTCTTTTTGGCTGGGAAAAACTCACACTCCCCTCTGTTGTCAGGGGCCATATAAAAATTATGAAGATCGAGGAGCCCCTTGGCTTCCAAGATGGAGGACTCTGAGGTAAGATTTGAGGGGCAACTGGAGGATTCAGCTTCTCTGATACAGGGCATTGCTAGAGAGATGTTGAACATTAAAATTACAGAGAACAAGACTCGGGAATTTGTAATGAATGCTCAGGTTTCGATGACATGGTGGAGCAGGTTCAGGGAGCGGAAGACAACGTTTCTGCCTGGGATCGGTTTGTGGAAATGGCCAGGCATATGGGCTGTCACAGCAAGGGGCCGCAGGCTCTGAGACAAACTGTTCGACCCGAAATGGAGACCCAGGAGATACAACATCTGTGTTATTGGAGTACCTGGGCATCCCACCCGGTTTGTGAAAAACTGACTTATCCACATTTTAAAACTTTCCTCAGACACTGCCTTGGAGACGGAGGGCACTTTTCCTCGTGCGCTGATGTATTCTAGTCAGAGGTGTCAGCGCAGACTCAGCTCATCGAGGCTCTGAAGGAATCTACTCAGAACACCCCAGTGTGTCGCAGCGTCTCGTTTTCTGCATCCCCGGCTTTCAAAATGGTGTGTGTGTGTTGGGGGGGGGTGCTAACTAAAGCTTGAACGAGCTTTAGTAGAAGCGCCCCACCACCATTTTGAAATGCAGGACGCTGAATAAATGAGATGCTGTGGGTGTTTTAATTACAGCAACTCCCGAGAGGTGTATAGGTGCCACAGATCTCACTGGAGGAAGTCTGATCTAGGAAAATCCAGCCTTTACAAATATAAACTTTCTGCCCGGTCCTGCTGACAATACAAGGTTCAGGTCCACGTATACTGGGTTTTGGCTCAAGCACCCACCCAGAAACCTGGGAAATTTTCACTTTTACTGGGGGATGCTAAAAGAACAGCTCCCCACGCGCAAGCATGCTGGGTACCAAAAGGATATGAACTTTTATTAAATGGAAAAAAGAAAATAACTAAACCTTATCAAACATAACTATAAAAGAGCCCAACTATTAAAAAACACCCCAACAATTGACCCAAAGATCATCAACCCTTCAAAATATTAAATAACTAATATTAATTTCTCCAAATTCTTCCTTATGTCCGGCCTGAAATGGTCTTGCAGGAATTTATAATCGTTTGACCTTGTCATCCCTTGGGGTGCTCTGGTGAACAAACGTTCCCCCAGATACTGGTGGTCACCCCAATAAACTTTTGGTGGCCATCAGATCACCCCTGAGCCTGTGCTTTTCCAGGCTAAAGAGCCCCAGGGCTCTCAGCCTGTCATCGTAGGGTCTGTCTTCCTGACCTCTGATCATGTGCGCGGCTCTCCTCTGGACTCTCAAGCTTCTCCACATCCTTTTTGAATTGTGGAGCCAAAAACTGGACGCAGTACTCAAGCTGCGGCCTCACTAAGGCCAAGTAGAAGGGGAGAATGATGTCCCGGGATTTGCTTGAGAAGCACCTATGGATGCAAGCCAGTGTTTTGGTCGCTTTACTAGCTGCAGCATCGCATTGCAGGCTCATGTTCATCTTGTGGTCAATGATGACCCCCAAGTCTCTATCTTCCATAGTGCTAGCTAGTGTAGCACTGCCAAGTCTATAAGGATGCTGCAGGTTTTTCCTCCCAAGGTGGAGAACCTTGCATTTTTCAGTGTTAAACACCATCAGGTTCTTGTCCGCCCATTTGCAGAGCCTGTCCAGGTAAGCCTGGATCGCCCCCCTGTCCTCAGGTGTGGATGCTTTGCCCCAAAGTTTGGTGTCATTGGTGACTTTGGCCAGTCCGCTTCTGACTCCAATGTCCACAGCATTAATGAAGATGTTGAACAATATGGGTCCAAGGACAGAGCCTTGGGGGACCCCACTGGTCACAGGACACCAC
>NW_005842636.1:517709-525137 GCF_000455745.1 Alligator sinensis
CGGCAGGAGTTTTCAAAGATCCGTGCCAGAGGCTGGGCTATGATGCTCACCAGCTCCTTGAGTACCCTGGGGTGTAGATTGTCAGGGCCGGCTGACTTGAAGGAATCCGGCCTCTCAAAGTGTTCCTTCACAAGGTCAGCATTGATGGTGGGCAGGGGATCTCCCTCACCCGGACCTCCCTGTCCCCGTAGTGGGCATGGGCGTCCCATGGGACTGCTGAAAGACCGACGCAAAGTACCCATTTAATAGGTTGGCTTTTTCCTGGGCATCAGTTGTCAGTTGTCCCATCTGATTCAGCAGGGGTCCAATGTTGCCCTTGCTTTTCCTCCAGCTCCCCACATATCTGAAAAAGGACTTTTTATTGTCCTTAATGCTCGAAGCTAGTTGGAGTTCAGTTGCAGCCTTGGCTTTCCTGGTTAGGGCCCTGCAGGACCAGACCAGTGCAGAATATTCCTTCTTGGAGGTGAATCCCATCCTCCATCTTTTGTAGGCCTTTCTATTTAGCCTTAGGAGGTCTGCTAGATCCCTGGAGAGCCAAGGGGGCTGCTGTGCCCTCTTGCTGCCTTTCCTCCGAGATGGAATAGAATTAGCTTGTGCATGGAGGATTGCTCCCTTGAGGAGCAACCACTCTTCCTGAACTCCCCTCCCCCTGGGGCCGTGGTCCCTTAGGGCCTCACTGATGAGCCTCCTGAGCTTGTCAAAATTGGCTTTCCTGAAGTCAAGGACTTCAGTGTTGTTGACTGACTTGCCAGCTTTACGGCGGATGGTGAAGGTGATCAGCTTGTGGTCACTGTCATCCAGCTTCCTATCGATCACTAGGTCACTGATTAGGTCATCCCCAGTAGCCAGTACCAGGTCGAGCAGCGCTTTACCTCTTGTTGGCCTGTAGACTTCCTGAGTCAGGTAGAGGTCATCCACGCATGATAGGAAGCTTTGCAACCACTCGGATTTTTCTGAGTGATCTTCCCACAAGATTTCTGGGTAATTGAAGCCACCCATGACAACCATGGTCCTGGAGCATGTGGCCTCAGCCAGTTCCTGGGCAAACTCCTGGTCAAGCTCTTGACTTTGGGTGGGAGGTCTGTAGTAGACTCCTACCGTTATGTCCCCTGTGCCGTGCTCCCCATGGATTTTAACCCAGAGGGTCTCCAGTCATCCACCCTGGTCACCAACATCAGCTTGCAGGGACACGTAGCTTTCCTTAACATAGAGAGCTACACCCCCGCCCCTTTTATCTACTCGATCCCTCTGTATAGGGTATAGCCATCTATACCCGTGGTCCAGTCATGGGTGGCGTCCCACCAGGTCTCCGTTATCCCTATGATGTCGTAATTATTTGCGTTAAGCAGGAGGAGGAGTTCCTCCTGCTTATTCCCCAAGCTCCTGGCATTTGTGTACAGGCAGGCAAGAGTCCCCTTGAGGGCTCTTGCCTTGCCCACAGATTGTACCAGGGCTGGACCAGGGGTGGACTCCCTTAAGTGCCTCGGCCTGCTGGCTTTGCAGGGGTTGCTCAGCAGGCCAGCAGTGGCGGTAGTCCCCCCGTCCCCCAGCAGGCTTAGTTTAAAGCCCGGTGGAGCAGGTCAGCCAGTCTGGCTGAGAAGAGCCTCCTCCCCAGTGGAGAGAGGGGGAGGACATCTCTTCCCAGCAGTTCGCTGCCTCTCTCGCCAAAGAGCAGGCTATGGTCATGGAAGCCAAAGCCTTCCCGATAACACCAGTGCCACAGTCTTTGTTTAACAACCTGGATCCTCCTCTCCCTCCTTGGCCCATACCCCAAGACTGGAAGGATCGAAGAGAACACCACCTGTGCCCCCAGACCCTTTAGCCCTGCTCCCAAATCCCCTTGTTAAAGTATTTTAAAGTACTGTCCACCCAAACACCAAGCACCTGAAAAGCTTAAATGCTAGTGTTTCTGGGTCACAGTTTTAACTGCAAAATCCCTACTCTGGACGCTGCCACCTTGCCCCTGCCCAGGGGGAAAGAGGAGTTTCTACCAAGAAAGATTTTGTCACTGCCTGCTACTACTTCGGGGAACTCCGCTCAGGTCTGTGCTGCCTCTCAGGGTCACCACCTCTTGCCACTTGGGGTAGCGGTCCCTGCTCTGTGATTGCCACCCAGAGCTGGTGCTGAGGTGTATCGTTGGGGTCTCTGCTGCTCTCACGCTTGGGGTCGGTGCCGAGTGTACCGTTCTGGGATGTCAGTGCTGAGTTGCACTGGTAAGACAGCTTCGGGTGTCTTCCACAAGTGAGGGTTTAGCAGCTTCAATGAGACTGCCCTTAAAGTGAGATTCTATAATGGAGTCCTCCCTGGGCTTTCCAGTCGCATCCCAAAGCTTTCCTTTCAGCTATCCCCAACTATCACAGAGCCTTCTGATCCCCTGCACAACTGTCTCTTAGGATCCAAGACAGGGTGTAGGCACAAACCAGCTCTTAACCTTTCACCCTGAGTACCTAGCAAGGGGATGCAAAACCAGAACTCTTGGTTCAGAGATGATACCTTTTATTAGACCAACTAAGAAGTGGGACCCAGAAGAACAGACTTCCATGTTTAGCTTCCTCTGTGCAAAATGAAATTTATTTCCTACCTATGGGGACTTTTTATCATCTTTAATTTCCCCTGAGCCTGAGGAAGGGTGTGTGCGCCAAAAAGCTTGCAGAAAAAGATATTTATTTTTCAATTTCTTAGTTGGTCTAATAAAAGGTATCATCTCTGAACCTAGAGTTTTGCATTTCTTTTTGTCTCAGACCAACACAGCTACCAAATATATCCCTGTAATGAGGGGGTGCAAATTTACAGTGGAACAGAGCTCTAGTACCAGAGCACATGATCAAAAACATATACACTAGGGTTACATAGCCAAGTTCCTGTGATTTTCCACTGAAGAGAGAGTACTCAGAACTACCAGAGAACTAGGAAAGCTGAAGACTTTCACAAATCCTTTGCCTGATAAACTATGCATTATTACCAATATGAGATATGAATGGAATAAATTACTGTTCCAGAAGGCTGAATATGCTTTATATAGATTACACCAAGATTACTAGGAAATGGGGGAATGTGTAGGAAGGTGACTAGCATATAGACTAAAGAGTAAACTCAGCCATAACAAAATATCAGCTATAAGAGACTATCTTGGGAATACACATATGACACAGAGACAAATCAACCAACAGTTCAGTCAATTCTATTCTAATTTGTACACCAAGAATCTGAATATTACTATTGAGGAAACAGGTTCCTGGACTTTACACCCATGCAACAAATTTCAGAGATGGAGAAAGAAATTTAGAGGCTGCTTTGTCGTTAGATGAAATAACTTGGACCTTAAAGGACATGATCAATATTAAATCTCTGGGCAGTGATGGATTTCCTGTGGAGTTCTAAAAAAATTAAAGATATATCATGACCTTAATTACTGAATGTATATAATCATAGAATCATAGAGAAGTAGGGCTGGAAGAGACCTCCATAGATCATCTAGTACAAACCAAAGTACGCTACCAACAATTTTATGTGATGCTGTTATTTCTGTAACTCCTAAACCAGGCAAGTATTATATTAATTGTTCTAAATATAGATGAAATTTTTAAAATAATGTACACACCGAAATCCTAGCTGAAACTTTATGACCCAAATTAGTACTGGGTCATAAAGTACTGAACAGGTCAGCATTTTATCAGGTAGGATTTAATCAAAGAAGATATGGTCTAGATAATGTATATCAGGTTATTGTTACAGTAGGGGCAGTACACAACTCTAAAGTCCCTAATGGCTATTTCAGCACTTGATGCAGAGAAGGCCTTTGATTGCGTGCCTTGGAAGTTCCTTTTCTGAGTATTATAAAAGATAGGATTTGGTAAAAAACTGATAAGGTGGATACAGTTGTTATATGCAACTTCCACTTTAAGAAATATGGCCAATAATATTATGTGATCCATTTCTCTTGCAAAACAGGAAAGCAGGATTCGACAAGGATGCCCATTATTCCCCTCCACTGGAACTATTGACTGGGTGGATGTAGGATTTTGAAAAGATAGTGAGGTCCATCATTGCATATAAAATGACACATTTTTTCTCCTGTTAAAAATAAACTAGAAGCTTTACTAATGTACTAGGGTCTTAGGGCTCTATTATTCAGTTTAAGATTGAAGCAAAATCAAATATAACTTAAATTCAATGAATTAAAAATATGCAGGGCTGTGCAATAGGAGCTATGTTACCAGGAGCAGCCAACAGGCAGCAGAATCGCAGAACAAAGAATAGATTGATTGGCAGAACATCAAGACCATTAAAAAGAAAAGAAGCCTGTTAACACTTGTGAAATGAAGAGTTTAGAAGGGATTAGGTAGATTATAATGACCCATGAAGTCAAGTGACTCCGTCACTGCTGCCTGAATAGAAATGCTGTTGCCACTGCCAGACAGCTGGTTTTAAACTTTTGGTGGACCAGGAATCAAAGTGGGGTGCAAGTGCACCAGTGCACCCCTCCTGGACCTGCCCCTGAATAGGCATACATGAATGAGAAGAACTAAATAATAAAATTTAACTGTGGAGCAGTAGGCAGGCTTCTGCAGTCCCTTTGTTTAGCTCTCAATATCTCAATACCCAACTTCTGCAGTTTAAGTACAGAAGCATCTCTGAACTAAAACCTCTGTCACCACACATCCCATAAGCTATGATGCCATGACACCTCTGTCACTCTCATCTGCTCTGGGAGTGCTGTAGGGTGGAAGGACTGGAGTGTAGTACTATTTTGTCATGTCTCAGAACTGTAAAGTGGCCTCTTGGCTTGTAGCAAGGCTGGACAAGCAGAGATGGATCTCAGAGCTAGTTCCCAGGAGGAGAGCAAGCCTTGGGCACCATCTCTTTCTCCTGTGGTGAGGGAGAGATTAAAAAAGGAGCAACTTCACTTCTGCCTTTCAAGATATTCCTCTATTTCCATTCCCAAATTTTCAGGGATGAAAAGTGACCCAGGGCTGCTGCTTGTTTGCTCCTGGGGGTGCTGGCTGGAGTTCATCCTGCTGCTGCTGTTTCAGAGGGAAGAGGGCAGAAGAGAGTGGCTGGAGTGTGGAGGAGCAGGGAGCCATCCCTTTTGATGACTCTAAGGCACCTGGGAGCTCTGGAAATAGATGTGGCCATCTGGAACTAACCCTGCTGCGGCTGACTCCATGCTGTGGAAAGATAGTAGATCTTTTCCTCGGGTTTTCTAACTGCTGCAAATATAATCATGCTACCCCAACAAGGTTGTGGTTAGGCTTAAATCAATTAGCATTTTTAAAGTGCTTTGCAATTTCTGGATGGAAAAAGATGGAAAAATACAGAGCTTTATTATAATGACTCTAATCTGTCAATGACAGAAAAAATATGCAAACCAGAAGTAATGCTGTGGTAAGATACACCATCAAGAATCCAAATGTATAGATCTTATTAGCATTACAAAAATGTGTTATTTTCCAGTGTCACAATTATATATATCTATACCAAATAGATACACACACACACACACACACACACACACACACGCACACGCACACACGTGCGCTGTAAAGCTGCTACCCACATAATTCTTTCCTACCAAAGCCAAATATTTGGACAACCTGCTCTTTGAAGTCGATTTTCCCCTAGCAATATCCTAGTGCTACTGTAGCATTAGGTTTGTGATTGTGTAGTATAATCTCCCTTAGAAAAAAGTGTCTATAAATGGTAAATCTTTGTCAAGAGAGAACCAGCAATTTTTCTTCAGGAATTAGAGAGAGTTAATACAGCAGACTGCTGTGCTGTCAGATTAGAGGTTTTTTTAAATGTGGCTTGGGGGAATAAATCTTAAAAGCTCTCTGAAAACTGTGCTGCTTAACACAAACCATTAAGCCTCTCTCAACTCCTCTCTCACCATCCTCAGTTATTAAAATCAGAAAAAGTAAAGAATTGACAAGATTTTCATTAGTCACTGTGAGTTTTTACAGAGTTTTCTTCACCCGCGGCAAAGTTGGACTTTACACTACACTTTACAAATATTTACTGACCATATTTCAGACTTTTCCCTGTGGGTTACCTAAAATAGGTCTGGCACCAGCCCATCAATATTTGTAGCCTGAGGACTTGGCACAGAATTTATGGCTCCATCAGGTGAGATAAATCCATTTCATTTACTAATTGGGAATTTTATTTGCCACTCCACAGATTTTTATTGTCCCAAAGTAACCCTATCTATGGACAATCGAGTCAGGAACATAGTACATCAGAGACTTGCTCAGCTACTGAGTCAAGTTCCCTGCTATCCCAGACCACATAAGTTTGCAAAAGGGAGTATGTGATTATCAAGCTCCTCCTAAATGTTTGTTGGGCTGTCTGCTCTCAATATTCATCTTGAAAGGCTAATTATGAAAAACCTTCCGCTAATTTCCAGTTTAAATGCGTTCAGAGCCAGTTAATGCCCATTTGTTCTTGTGCCAACATTGTCTTTTATCTTAAGAGCTCTTCTTACTCCTTGACATTCTCCTTCTGATGGGTTTAAATAGAGCGATAGTCTCCCCTGCCAGGCTTTGTTTTGCTATTTTAAACAAGTCAAGCGCCTTCTAATTTCCTCTCTCAGAAAGGCACATCAACCCCTTGATCACTCTATAATCTTTCTCTTCAAACCTGTTTGAATGTATTTTTCTTGAATGTGGGTGCCCAAAAGTGTACACAGTATTCCATGAGAGGTCTGGCTGTACTTTCATGTAATGACATGAATATTCTACTATGTCTACTGAAAACAGCTTGTCAAATATAATCTAGGATTGTATTTGGCTTTTCATATCTACATCATACTAGTCATGACTCAGTTATTTTGTAATCTCTCTCCTCTGTCATTTCCAGCTCACAAGTGGGTCTTACAGTTTTCCAAACGCTGCACTGAATTTGGCAATTCTGTAGGGGTGTGGGAAGCGGGCCCTATTCAATTCGAGTTCAGATTTTGGCCCAAATCAGGGACAGTAATTCAATCTGTTGATTCAGATCACTGTCTCTGGTTTGATTTGGCCGGATCCAAATCTGAAGATTCGATGCTGATTCAGAAAATCAGCAATTCAGACACGGACACAGCTTTAAATGTTTTTTTCTACATACCTCAAGGTACCAGCACGAGTTGTGAACGCTGAGATGCTGGGGCACATGGAGTGTCCCACAGGAGTGCGGGGTGGGGGGCTTCCACATGCTCAGCGGTGAACTTCTGGTTCCACTGGGGAGTGCACTGGAGGGCCCCTGCACATCCTCCTGGTTCAGTGATCAGCCATGGAGGGACCCCAGGTGCCCCCCCAGACCCAGGAGGCACCAATTTCCAAGCCGGGGAGGCACAGGGGGGCCCCCTGGCTCACTCCCTGGTGAACCCGAAAGTGGACCAGAAGTGCTGCCAAGTGTGCTGGGGAGTCGCGCCCCCCCCCCCCCCCCCCC
>NW_005842636.1:525147-529614 GCF_000455745.1 Alligator sinensis
GTGGGATGCTCCATCTGCCCCAGCACTGCAGCATTCATGAGCCACCTGCTACCTAGAGGTATGTAGAAAAAACATGTAAAGCTGTGTCCATGTCAGAATCACCAAATCTTTCCGAATCTCTCCAAATCGATTCAGAGGGTTCTGATTCGAGTCGGAGAGATTAAAGGGTCCTCTGATTCAATTCAGATTTGGAGATTCAGCCACTGAATCAGGCCGAATCTCTGCTGAATCAAATCAGGGACTGAAGCTTCGCACAGCCCTCCAGTTCTGTTAGAATTTGTGCCATTGGTCATGGAATCACATGCTACATGATTTTGAGATGGCTGAAACTGGGATCTGATTGGAGTCCCTATCCAGCAATTTTGGCTTCCAGCAATATATAAATGTTTGTCTGATGGAGGATCTTAATCTTTGTGAGAGCAATAAACAGTCCAAAAAATGAACACTCATTTGTAAAGCAATCCACCATGGTTTGTATTGCCTCTGTGAATGAGCAATGAAGACACAATCATCAGACAGTAAAAGTGCACAGATAAGTTCAAAGTGAGTTTTACTTGAAGTGACTTCAAATTAAACAGTTTTCCATCGGCCCATTTTTGGAGTCTCATCTTTTTTAGTCCTATTCTAGTGTTAAAAATCCTGAAATGAAGTCACCAGAATGACAAGAAATAAAATCCTGAAAAGGCTTGGACATATATTTACCATTCTGATCTCTTGACAGCATGCCATCTTGAAACAGCTTCAGCATTGTGAGAAGTTTGCTAACGCATTCGAGAGAAAATCTTCTGCAAGTCTTCTATGTTCACATAATTAAGTGCTTCATGAAGGCCAACAAATATACAGTTCAAATTGTTGTTTTGCTTCCTGCATTTTCCCCGCAAGTGAAACAAAAGACATTTTAATTATTTTTTTCCCTACCTAAAGCTGTATTGGTTACCAAGCAAAAATCTTTTGGCAAAATAGGTTAAAAAAATCAATTTAATATAATTCTAACAAGGATCTTGGCATCAATCACAAGCAGAGATTCCCTCATGATTTCATGCACGTTGCAATTACTTTTCTCCTTGTAAATGCATCACAATGAAAGCATGTTTGAATTTTTGTGGAATAATTTTCTTGAACCATGTAAATCTAACAGCGTTCTGTGAGAAGCTGGATGATGTGGCCACTGCAAGGCTTGCAGACTAACTTGTGATCCCATTAGAATCTGGTGCTTTGCCATTAAAAAGCATTTGGATCTTGTTTACAGCTTCTCCCACTGAAAGTTTTGCGGCAAAAACTTCATTAGTACTGTACTGGGGCAAAAGCTATGTCACTAATTAAGAATTCTTTAGTAAAAGACATTTCTAGATGTTCTATTTATCTTTTTAGGATGCATTTGTCCTTCTTGGTTAGGAGGACTTGTCCTTGGGAGTTCATGATTAGAGTGGCACTGCTTCAGACCATGCATCTGTGCAGTCTGCTGAGCATGCAGCTGTTCAGTGTATTCACTTCTGGCTGCAAACATTTTCTAATTTATGAGTAATTGAAGAGGCTACATCAGGTTAAATTTGGCTAGTTTGCTTTTAAGCAACTTTTTAATTGGATAAATTTCTTTTTGTTCTAGACCAGTGGTGCTCAACCTTTTCTGCCTGGTGGGCTGGATTGGCAGTGCCTGAGCCGTATAAAGAGGGTCACATCAAGTAGAGGCAGTTCATCAAAGACCTACACAAGAATCCAGCCAGTGTTCCTGATCTGGCACCTGGGCGGGCACAGTGGGCACCAAATGACTGCATGGAAGGGTGAAGGGCACAGGCCAGTCTCAATGCAGCGCCACAAAATAAAGGAGCTTGACCAAGCCCCGTGGAGCAGCAGGGGACAGGGAAAGGAGATTATGGCCAGGAGTGGGCCAACCCTGCAGGTGGGGATGAGGCACGGCCAAACTCCAACCTGGCTGCACAGGGGAAGGGGACACAGCCAAGCCCTGCAGGGGTAGGAGGCATGGCCAGGCCCCAACCCAGCCCTGCAGAGACGGAAGAGGGCATGGTCTGGCCCTGTTGGGGATGGTGTGGCCACACCTCAACCTGGCCCCAGGGTGGCCCAGTGCCAATCCAGAAGCAGGGGGAATGGGTGGGTCCTGGCCCCACGGGGAAAGGACTTGCAGCCTGGCCTGGCCACAACCAACTGTGTTTGCAGAATTTGGCAGGGGAGAGGGTGGCCTGCCAAATTTTTGGACCCATAGGGAGACCCGTGGGCCAGATGCAATGGCTCCGCAGCCCAGAGGTTGAGCACCCCTGTTCTAGATGGACCATTTTTATGTCAACTCTCAGTTGATGCAAAGTGAGGGTCTGATCTTACAAGATACTGAGCACCTATAGGGTACTGTAGAAGTAAGCTTCTACATGTAACTTTCTACAGGGTGGGGCTTCTAAGGGAAACAGCAGCTCTTGTCAATTCAAAGCTGTATTGTTGAGAAGTCTAAATGAAATGTGATTACACTGGCAGAGACTACTTAATGAGTTCCTTTAACAATCAAGATGGTAGGGAATACATTTTTATGCTTACACTATCATAGATATAATTTCATTTTTAATGAGACAAATGGATGTAAATTAACTGCTGGCCTGATGCCCCAGAATAGTCAGACAGAAAATGTGAAGCACTTAAGAGCAAGCCATTTTGCTGTGACAAAAGAGCAAAAGAAGGTGGGAAGAGGAAGCAGAGAAAGTATGCTGTTCTCTTTAAGTGGAGGTAAAGGCTTTGATTTGTTTAGATTCTATTAAATGGCTATCTTTTATTTGGCTAATCAGTTAAGGTTAATCAAGATATTTTTCTGCTGCTTCCGTTGATAAAACCTTAATTAATTCTGTTAAAGATTCTTGTGTTGCTCTTTCATGAATTGCCTCTAGTTGATATGACCCTCTTTATATAGGTGAGCACTTGGAAGGCCTGTGCTAGTTTGATGTTGGATATAACTTCTATTACTTGCATATGCTATTACTTGCCAGCCTTCTGAAAGTACTTCTGTCTGTAAGGAATGTGACACAGATTGTCTAATGGTTAGGCCTCTGGGAAAGGGCAGGAACTAACCACAGGCCAAGTCAGGGGTCAGCAATCAGAGACCAAGTTACCAGCTCCAAAGAGAGATCCAGGGGCAGAGTTCAAATCACAGGCCAAGTCAAGGTTCAGAAGTCAAACACTAGTGCAGAAGTCAGGATGAGTCAACAATCAAATGGAGTTACCAGACCCAGGGGACTATCCAAATGAGACAGTCAAAGAACAGAGCCAAACAGGGGCAGAGAGGTTTACCAGACAGACCTTCAAGAGAACTGTGGACTGGGCTGCAGCCTGCCGCTACAGGTGGAACTGAATGTGGCTGCTGAGGAGAGCAGCTTCCTATCAGGAAGCCCAGACAGTGGCCTGCTCATTCGCTAGTTAGGGTAGGGCTGCAAGTCAAAGACCCCAGGCTGGTGTCACCAGCTAGGCAGTTAGCCCAGGCTTGGCTGCCTGTTAGGGCCCCAACACCCATTTCTGCTTCAAATTCTAAACTCAGTGATTTCCCTTCCAATCCCAAATGAGTGTTGAAATCAGTGGTGTGACATTGGTATAAATGAGATTGGCATTCCAGGAAACACAGGTATACCACACAGAACACAGCTAAGTGCGTTCTGTAACGGTCCCGCTATCCTGCTAAACAGCAGTGTGTCAAAGCACTCTCTAAACAACAAGAAGACTCCAATCCAAACAATCACATTACCTTTACAACACATATATGGCTACTCTAGCCTCAACTGGCTAATATCCACAGCATCCTGTGCACTGAAGAGTAGAACAAAAAGGGTGACATTGCTAACACATCTAGTATTTGCCTTTAGATGAATGAAGTATTTGCCATGGGGAACTGTACTCTTGCCATGGGGCAGATTCAGTGTTGTGCAGGATCATTACAATTAGCCAATCACAAAGACCTCCCCATGTCAACTTATATGTATAAAAGGGAGTTTTAAGGTACAGTAATTTCAGAGCTATAGTTTATTGTTTAAAAAGAGAACAAGTTTTGATTTCAGACTTTACCCCATTCCTAAATAAGCTAGTCCAATGATTAATTACCTTCACTCTCAAAACCACGCTCCTTTTGTTTGTAGCCAAAATTCATTTAGGTCTGACTTCTACCCCTTAATTTTGTTATGCCCTTTCCTTGCTATTTTTGTTGTGAACTACAGAACTCAGCTTTTGACATTTGGGCCTGCTGGTGACCTACTGACATTTGACAGAAATCATATTCATGGAGATTCTTTAATTAAAAAAAAAAAAACGTTCTGTGTATGCATGAGCCTGTGCGCGTGTGAATGCACATGCACCTGCCTAATGCTAAATGAGGAAGAAAATAGGATTCTCACCTATTAAAATCTAAATAAGCTGAAATTTACATGGTTATTATTTTGGATGAGAGGAAACAACACTGCTTTCTGCCGTCGTGGAGATTTT
>NW_005842636.1:529645-531051 GCF_000455745.1 Alligator sinensis
GTGTAGATTTTTAATGTTTGATTTCAGGTTCTGTAAAACATTGTTTTCCTCTTTGGCACTATATCATAATATTAAAATTATTATACTAACTTGACCACTAGGGAGCACCAACATACAAAATATTTTAGGGTCTTCATCTAGCAAAATGAAAAAATGACAAGAAGATATGTCCAGAATTTTGCAAAACCAGCCTAATTAATGTCTTAACCTTAAAAATTGCTCATAGAGTCATTAGATAAGGATCATAGGACTAGAGACTTGCATTTCTTTGATCAAGAGTTGTGCAGTAGCTTCTGTAAAATTAGTTAATATTCTCTTTCCATCTTTTACTAGACTGGCATCTTTATCACAGTCAGCAAAGAAAACAAGACCACTGGAAACTGAATTATGCTTTTTACCTTAGAC
Source organism: Alligator sinensis (assembly GCF_000455745.1). Classification (NCBI taxonomy): domain Eukaryota; kingdom Metazoa; phylum Chordata; order Crocodylia; family Alligatoridae; genus Alligator; species Alligator sinensis. Next base: position 530,051 of record NW_005842636.1, read on the forward strand.
AGTCTCTCTCAGTCAAATTTGAAGAACATTTCAGGGCAGCCTGGGAATAAATAGGATATTTGTTCTGTGATGAATCAAAATTTTGGGTTCCAGGGCCTTTACTTTAGAATTTTTCATGTATACTAAAATATTTTTATATAGATGTGTCACAACCCAAGGGTGTGATTTTGTGTGTGTGTGTGCGCGCTTCGGCACTGCTGAATTATTTTCCCGCTGTTTGTAGCTTTCTTTGCAGGGTGCATTTCTTTGTTGCAACACAGAAATGCACGTTGCAAGGAGTTCCCACCATTTGTATTTAAATTCGTGCCCCACTATTGGTCAGTTCTAAATTATTCCTACGTGGCGGCTAACGATTGGCTTGCTAGCCGTATAAGAGGCTTGAGTGGTTTCCGCCCAAGTCGGAGAACTTTGAGCACGCTGCAGAATGCCTCTAAGGAGATTTGACTTGTGGCTAAGCTGATAGATAGACTGATCACCTATCGATTCTTCTCCCCGTCGCCGAACGATCCCTCAACGTACCCTTCCCTGCGCGCAAAGTTCCACGGAGCCTCGAAAACTTCGTGTAAGTGTATCAGAGTTCTTTCCGAGTCCTTAAACTAGGATTTAAGCGAAGTATTCCTGGAAACATTCCAGCCTACACCACGACCATCTTCGGTAAGTAAACAATCTTAAACAACCATTAAGCGTCCGTGCCTAACTCTAGCGCGCCGCCTGCCTTCCCCAACCCGGCGTGTCCGGGCTGCTGGCCACAGCCTGCGGCGCAAAAAAAGGGCCTCGGATCGTTCCCGGCCCGCACAAGATGATTTGATACTATAGAGTCAGATATTCAGTCTAAGTGATAGAGGACTTTTAAAAAGCCATATAAATTGTTCCGTAGTAACGTGGTCAATACATTTAAATCAGGACCATATGCTAAGTATCCTTGTTATTCACTGTATGTTATGATGACATACGAAACTTGGCTAAATAATGTACATCAGAGATAAAGGAAAAAACTCTTT
>NW_005842636.1:531082-532168 GCF_000455745.1 Alligator sinensis
CCCTTTTAGCTCCTGTGCTGGAGCAGATGAGGAAGAAAAACACATACTAGAAAAAATGTTATAATTTTGATATAGATCCACAGGGCTGCAAAAGATTCAGAGAAATGGTTGAAGCTTAATGTTTAGAAGGAGAAGAGACAATCGAGTAGGTATTACGTGGTCTCAAGACACTTGGAGATTACCCAGTCCAGTTATTAAACCTCAGTTTCTCCAACCCTTGATCAACTAAGCTTCCTCTGATGTGAATCACAGTGACATCCCCCAACATGAATACTTTTCCAGTCATTCCCTAGTTATCCAAATCCCACTTAATTATATTTTTGATGTCCCTGAAGCATATAAGTTGAGCAAGGTTGTTTATGATGTATCATCATTGCTGGACTATCTAGGCACAGTGGGGTAAATGAAAGACAGCCTCAGGGTAAACTCAACAATTCTTTGACCATATAGGTTTCAGACATCAGATGCAGCGCTGATGTAAATTTGATATTCCAAATCTCGGGGTCGATTTCTAACAATGGAACAGCATTTAGCCTTGAATTTTTAGTTCACTGGCTGCATATGAATCATACTACTTTATATGAATTATTTTCTCCGGCAAGCTGGACTTATACACAAGACAGCTTGACCATGTTACCTGAAAGCCATTGCTATATAGGAGGGTCAAGTGTATATCAAAAGGGCCAAAAGGGGAGCACATAAAAAGTGGAAACAGGGAGAGATCACCAAAGGCGAATATACCTCCTCTGCTTGTAGGGAGGCTGCTTGTGCTTGTAGGGAGGCAGTTAAATGGGCCAAAGCTACCATGGAGCTGAGGATGGCACCCCAAGTAAAGGACAACAAGAAATTGTTTTTTAGATATATAGGGAGTAAAAGGAAGGCCCAGGGAGGAATAGGACCCCTGCTAAATGGGCAGAAACAATTGGTGACGGACAGGGGGGACAAGGCTGAACTCCTCAACGAGTTCTTTGCCTCAGTGTTCCTAAGCGAGGGGCAAGACAAGTCTCTCACTGGGGTTGTAGAGAGGCAGCAACAAGGTGCCAGACTACCATGCGTAGACCCTGAGATGGTGCAGAGTCACTTGGA
>NW_005842636.1:533473-586500 GCF_000455745.1 Alligator sinensis
CCTGCCTATGCAGGGGGTCGGACTCGATGATCTATTGAGGTCCCTTCCGACCCTAACATCTATGAATCTATGCATCAATCTATATATACTGTTTGTGGACAGTATCTTCTGTGACTGATTGCACAAACATACATATTGGACAGACGCAAATTAAATTCTCAAGGTAAATATTCAGCAAGCTGTCAAAAGCACCACGCTGCAGGCTCCAGCAGAATTGATTAAGTGGGTGATATTATATTGAATAGAGTTCTGCTGACATGATGATTAGCACTATCCATGCCTGTTACCATAATGAGTACATGAAGGCTACAAACAATTCCATTGTCAGCAAGCATGACATTTTGCTGCATATTCTCCTGTTGTTCTCCTGTATTACAACCTGGGGAATACCACTGTACAATGCCAGCACTTTATTAATGTATCTTGATGGAGAGTACACTCTGCTCTGTTCCAGAGACCATATCAAAAGCTTTGCTAAAATCAAGGTATACCACATCCACTAGTGTCCCCACATCCACAGAACCAGTCACCTCATCATAGAAGGCGATCAGGTTGGTCAGGCATGACTTGCCTCTGGTGAATCCATGATGACTATTCCTAATCACCTTTTTCTCCTCCAGGTGCTTAGAAATGGATTTCTTGAGGATCTGCTCCATGATTTTTCCAGTGACTGATGTGAGGCTGACTAGTCTGTAGTTCCCTGGATCCTCCATTTTCCCTTTCTTAAATATGGGCACTATATTTGCCCTTTTCTGATTGCCCAGGATCTCTTGATCACCATGATTTTTCAAAGATGATGGCCAGTGGCTCTGCAGTTAAATCAGCCAACTCCCTCCGCACCCTTGGGTGCATCCCATCCAGCCCCATGGATTTGTATATGTCCAGCATTGCCAAATAGTCCCTAACCTGTTCTTTCACCAGTGTTGGCTGCTCCCCTTCTCCCCAAACTGTGCTGCCAGATGCAGTAGTCTGGGAGCTGACCTTGTCTGGGAAGATGAATATGAAGAAGGCATTGAGTACTTCAGCCTTTTCTGCATCCTCTGTCACTAGGTTGGCCTCTCCCATTCAACAAGGCACCCCCACTTTTCCTGATCTTCCTCTTGTTACTGACATATTTGTAGAAACCCTTCTTGTTACCCTTCACATCCCTTGCTAGCTGCAACTCCAATTGCACTTTGACAATATGTATGACACATATTCTCTTTGTAACAAAAATGAAATGCATAATGAGATGCAGTAAAATGGCTCCAGATCACTTATGAATTATATTCATTTCAAGGCTAGATCCATCATTTGAAGAAACCATTGAGGGCCAAATTCAATACTGCATTGCAGCAAGGCTGGGCAAAGGGGCTAAACAGTACAGAGATCCCTTTACCTGAACCTCTTTGGCATATCCTGGAACAGGCACATGTATTCTGAAGCGAGGGAGAGGGAAGCAAAAACTGGGCAAGTTTTAGGTGGAAGACAACATTTGGTGGTGAAGAGACATATATGAAATGGATATATACTTCTACAAATCTATACAAGGAAAAGGGAGGCCTATGACTTGAGAGCTTCCCTACCAGGGGGTTGGGACTGGAAGGAATGAGAGGAATTTGGGGCATTAGGAAGGGCAGCATGGAAGGGCAGCTGTGAGGATAAGCATGGGGCACGAGGAATAAAGGCCTCTCTCACTCCCATGTTCTCCTCTCCTATGTGAGTGTGGACACATGCTGAGACCTGCCTGGAACATCCTAAAACATCCTTCTACCATCCATCCCTTACCATAACCAGGGCCGTTTATAGACATTTCATTTTTCTAGGTTTAATCCAAAGTACACTATATACATGTGGACATCTGTAGTCCAAATGAAAATTGGCTCCTGTCCAACTGAACTAATCTTCATTGAATGAGGATTAAAGTTAATGCAGACTAGGGCAGTGCAAATTAGGCAATTTAAACTATATTAATTAACATGTATACATAGTGTTGTCTGTAGGAAAAACAGTCCTTAGGAACTGAGACAATCATTCCTTAGGAATACAGATAAGCATTGCAAATATTAATCCCTTCAGGGAAAACTCAGTTGGGCTTTCACAACACAACAGAGGCACTGTCAGGCACAAAGTAACACCTTTACAAAGTCAAATGTGCCAACAACATCACTGACACTAAGTATCAGTGTCCTAAGCCCCTAGCCTTGCCCAAGCACATGAGCAACCCCTCTTGATTATCTAGTAACCCTTAATTCAAATTGAAATTTGATTCCAACTGTGATGCAGATCAGTTAACACAGTTTAGGAAGTGGTGAGCATGTCTACAAATGGCCCAGGATCCCTGCCTCACAGGGTATGTCTGAGCCCCTCTTCCTGCTTCTGCACCCTTTTTAGGGATCTGAGCCATTCTCCCTACCCCTCTTGGGAGCCAGAGTCTACAGAGGTCCTGCCATTCTGGGTGCTTTGAGCACTTCTCTCACCCTGCTTTTCATGTGCCAGGTTTTAAGGAGGCCCCGCCCCTCTGCCCCATATGGCGTGCTCTGAGCCCAGGATCTGGAGGGCCCTGAAAACCAGTGTGCGCAAAGTGAAGGCACTTGCCATCTGTGCATGTGGGTGAGAACTGGCTAGAGAAGTCTGAAAGAAGTGGTTGGCATGGAAGAGCACCAACTAGGCTGCTGAATAGGCCTGACAGAAGCTGAACAAGAGTCCCAGTAGGGCAGGAAGGAGCATGGTATGGCACAGGGCCAAGTTCAGTGCACAGTTTGGACAGCACAGCCAGAGAAGTACGAGATCATCCGTAAAGCTGTTGCCTGTGATAATGGTATGAAGCAGCAGAGAGGGCAAGGTTGCAAGGAGCAGTGTGCTAATAGCTCCTAAAATGCTAATAGCTTAATGGGACAGAAAGGCAGGGGAGGGGGAGCTGGAAATAGTGGGGGAGGTAAAATGTTGTGAAGGGATGATGTAGCTGGGGGTGGGGACACATCAATTTTCTCTCGCATGCTTAAAGTTACTGTAAGCACCATGTAATAAAACTGTCAGGATTTTGGAAAACAGACTATGCCTGCAATCTCTCTCACCACCTCTCTTAGCTGCTATATGCTCCACACATTTCAGTGGGCATCCAGAATCCTCTTCCACTAGACACAAATGTATAGAAAGGGGGGAAAGGGGCAACTGGGAATCACACACCATCCTTTACCTTTGAGCCACCATAGTATCTCAGCTGCAAATTGACATGAAGACCACAACTGCCTCAATGATCACTAATTGCTCCAAGAAATATTTTTCCTTTTGTTTAAAATACTTGAAAGTATCAGTGACAAAAAAAAACAAATCATTAACTTAGAACTTAGCTTTCCACATCACATGATACCAGGATGTTGAATTCACCAACGCTCAAGACTTGTGATAACCAGGACATGAAGAAGTGTAGCCTCACCTCTTCCCTCATTGACTGAAGTCTCAATAATGCCTGCACAGTCGTTACTGTGCGGTTATTTAGTAGTTGTATAAACAAGTACTAAATGACTGCGCAGTAACCAGAGTTACTGTGCAGTAGTGGCGCTGAGCAGCTTTTTCGCGATGCTGACTGCACAGTAGCCTGAGACTACTGCACAGTGGTGTCGTGTCATGCTTTCTGCCATGCAACACTACTGCTCAGTAAGTGCTGACAGTCCCAATGACCATAAACCCTTACACCTTGCAACTGATTCAATCTACACAACGCCCTATTGGAGAGGCCTACAGCAGCTCTCATGTGCACCTCACTCCTTCGACTGCACAAACAGACGCACCTTGGGGTCAAGCAAGGAGGAACAGGCATCCTTCAGAGGAGCCTGCCCCTCCTAGATTGTCTTGTATCACAGTCACAGCCAAGCAGCCCCAGCTTATTACTCCACCATTCATTACAGCTCCATTTCACATGCTGAATGCAGTTATGGCACTTACAGACAATTTCCATTACTTCTGAGAGCTGGCAGTAGGCAGAGTTAAGCATGCCTGGGTAGGTGCCTCCAGAAACTTGAGTTCTGCTTAACTTATTATTTTGTAAAGACATGAGGTAGCACAGGGCAAGTTGTGTTAATGAGCTTGGTCATCATTAAACAGGTATAAAACAATTATAGCTCCATTTAATGGAATTACAATTTCTGATTTGATCTGGCATGAGTTCAGAATTAGGCACAGAATGTTTAGCTTTTATTTGCATGTGGTGACTAGATGACTTCCGGATTGGCTTTAGGCTATCAAGCCATTTACCTAAAACACCTGTTTAGATTTAAAAGCCCATTAGCAGTAATTGAGCATTGTGACCAGCTGATTCCTGTCAAAAAGCTTAATTTGTTAAGTTTCCAGGTCTGTTTCCCAGCAGACAAATGCCCACATTACAAGTATAACCAGTTAGCAACCCTCTTGACAGCCTCAGCAGCTAGGTCAAGTACCAAATAGGCATTAAGACTGAATCGAATGTGAGGTTCTCATCTCTTAATCTGGATCCTCCATGGATGGCCAGCACCGAGACAGTTTATTTTGTACCTGTTCTGTAGGAAGACAGGAGACTCAAGGTATTTTCATAATTGCTGATGTCCATACCCATGGCAGGAACAGCTAATCCATGGGGCTGTTTCTATAATTCAACCCAATAAAGGAAATAAGAGAGGCATCTGTGCTTTGTTTACAGCTCCATTAGCCTTTCTTGAACTGTAAATTACTTGGCAACAGCTGGGACAGAAGAAGAAAACAATGCTGGATGCCAAAGTATGAACATCATGGCCAATTCAACCCTTTCAGGTTTTATTATCTACAAAGTTACAGCCTATTTGAATACTTAGCTCCTGTAATTATAAAACTCATTAGTAGCAGTCAACACATTTAGTACATATTTAAATACAGCACAGACTATTGTAAAAATACATTACAGTGCTTTATAAGATTTTAGCTGGAAGAGCTGTGACCAATTTACACTGCAGTCTAGCTTTAGTACCTTATGACCCAGTCCAGCTTTTATCCTGTTTATTGTTCTTCAAGGAGTAAACAGACAGCTTAGCTTAGGTATGACTGTGTTTTAGGGGCCTATTAATGTGTAAACATTTATTTTAATTTTTTTGGAGGTAAGGGAAGTATTAACAACAGTCATTCACTTTTCCCTTCCATTTCCAGCCACCTGTTCCAACTGCAGCTGTTAGGAACAACAGCAGCTTTAGGAGGAGAGAGGAAAGAAGGTTGTCTGCAAGTGGCAGCATCAGGAAGTATCACGCAATGTTGCATCTGGACCATTATAAGTAGCATGGTTGTGTGTAATTATGTTAATTGCATTTAATTACACTCTGTGACCTGAACATGCTGTTTCTCAGGGATGCTACATAATACACTATCAAGTTACTTTAAAAAAGTAACTTGAACAAATGTGTGGTTAGATCTTTATTACTGTGGCCTTACTCTGACTATGGGGTATGCATGTGTATGCTCAGACACATTACAAATCACTCAGAGGAGAAAGAGGGACAACCGGGAGATCCTTCAACACATTATTTGAAAGGTGTTTCATTTTGGATTCAAGGGCTCGCAGCCAATTTGCTTTCCTTCCAAATGATTGATAGAGACGAAGTTCAATCTCCTGTCCATCACATTCATTCAGGTCTATATTGAAAGAGCTGTGGAGCCTCAGGGGCCATTGATGTAGTTTATGCCATAGTCTCAGAAGGTTACAAGTAGTAGGTAGTGTCCCCAGTTTTGGATATAAGGGTAGAGGTAAGAAGTATTACAGGATATTATAAAGAGCAGCAATATTTGCAGAAATAATAAATAATTTTTACCAAGGCAATACACAAATACTAAATGGAATTGTGGTTGGCCCATGTCAACCTTCTTAATAAAAGGTAGTGCTATATCAGCCAAGCTCACAGAGTCCTAATCAAACTGAAACCTTCCCCAGGATTCTTCTTGAATTCTGTTATGGTTCTATTTACCGCCACAAAATTATGATAGCCTCACAACCAATTTATTCTCATTTGTGGATAGCATTAACCTCATTTGACACAAAAATCCTACCCTCTGTACTTTATTGCCATATCCACCATTTTCATCCTTCCAACTTCCCCAAAAACACCTGGATGCAGTTTTTAAAAAAAGGATTTCTTGTCTAGTCTGTTTCCCTCTAGATATGGTTACCTTCTGCTCTCCCCAGTAATTGTACTGTGTTCTTCACCATTAAGTCAGCAGAAGATAAATAAGATTCTTTACTGAGTTGAGCTATTGCAAATCCAGAGGAATTGCATGGAATGAATTCAGATTTATATCAGTGAACCTGAGTCAGAATATACCTTGCTATATATGGCTAAAATGTCTTTTCAACACAATTAAAATAGACATTTGATCTTTCCATCAGTAACAGGTCACCCTTCCCAGTGCCATCTTCCTAGTAATGTGTGCCTTGCGTGGGGCACCCTTGGAGCCTTCTTTGGGGTTCTTATGTCCTGCCCTATACTCGTCTGCCACGTCTTGATGGAAATTATTATGATGATGTTCTTGCAAGCGGGAGGCTGCCTATTGTATTGTGTATGTTGGGGCCTTTCCCCTACGTGGGCCTGATTCCTGTTTTTCTCTAGCTAGGCCTCCCCGTCTAAACCCATTAAACAGGGTTTGATGCCGAGGCTCTAGCCTTTTCCGTTGTCTTGAGGCTCGTGGCCCCTTTTTCTGCTCCAATCTGGAGCCCGGCCCTCCCTGGCCCAGAGTCCTGGGCGCCAGCCTCACAGCCAGGGGCCGCAAGTTCGACACCAGGGGACGACCCCGACTTGGCACCCTCTCACTCCAAAAAAAAACAAAACAAGACTGCATCACAGGTGCACTAGACCTCCCTGGCCTTTTTAAGATCGTGCCTTCAGGTGCCGAGGGTCTGTTCCCCCAAAAGCCACTCCCTTGCTGGTGCTGGGGTCCCCACTCCATAGTAGGTCCCCCCAAAATGAGGCCTCCTCCTTCCCCTAATAGTCTCACCCAAAGCGCTGGACTTATTCATTAATCAAAAAAGAAAAAAAATAAACAGTCCCATCCATGGGTAATAACTGCTCCCAGCTAATATGAAAAAGAAAAAAACCCATCATGTCCGCTTACATTCACAGGGTCCATGCTTTGGCTCCCCACTGTCAGCTCACATCCTTGCTGTGATGTGGTTGCCTGCCTCTCCGGGGCTTCTGTGGCTCCCCTCTTCCCGCCTTTGGGCCACTTCTTCATGAAGCTCTCTGAGGCAATCCATCCCCTTCAGCAACTACCACCCTAACTGCACCTCGGCCCGGGGTTTTATAGTCCTGCCCCTTCCAGTCAGCTGACTCAGCATTTAACCTCTTCCTTTCCAGCCCTCCGCACCCAGAAAGTTCTGGCTTTAAAGGGGTGGACGTGCCTTCTGGTAACAGGGCTAGGGTCCCCTGTTACACCATCACAAGGACCAAAATCTTTATATACCTGGCTACTCAAAGACCCACATTGTCTCCACATGGTAATATAAATTTATCTATTCAAGTCTGGCTTTGACCACTGCAACAAAAACTACTACAGGCATCCCGCATCTTACGCTCATTTAACTTGCACAAATTCAACTATACACGGGTGGGGAGGGGGGGCAGGGCTTGAGTCTGCACGCGGCGCTGCTGCTTACCTGGAGGCCCGGCCACCACCACACTGCCAGTGGTGACTGCCTCTGCCTCCAAAACCTCCCGCCACCACCATGGAACCGTGCCCAGAGCTGTGTGTCTGGCCGCCGGGCGTGCTGGTGGCCAGGCGGCACACAGCCATCCCCACCACCACCCCGCGCTGTGCCACTGCCGTTGGCTGCACAGCTCTAAGCGCGGCTCCGCGGTGGCAGCAGGAGGTTTTGGAGGCAGAGGCAGTCACCGCTGGTATGGTAATACGCAATTTCACTATACGCGATTTTCACCTTTACGCGCTGCCTTTAGAACGTAACCCCTGCGTAAGATGCGGGATGCCTGTATTTAATATTCATCAGCTTAAGGTATGCAATTTCTTCTCTTTCATGCAACCCTTTGCACATTATTTGCCATTAGGTGAAAAGATGCACTGCATTTAAGAGTTTTTCTCAGGGATCCTACATAAGTCTATCCCAACCAGTCCAATAAAAGATATTACTCAAAAAAAAAATCCTTGCCTCTGGACAACACCCCAAAGACTGGACCAGAAGCTGCCAGAAAGCATGAGCTATGCCACTTGACTATCTAGCTGGGTTTGTAACAGACTCTATTCACTGTGGAACTAGGGACCTGTAGCACACATTACACATGCAATACAGCACAAAAGCTGGTCAGCTAAACCACTAGTTCTAAGTCTTTTGAGTCTCCATGGTAGTTGTGCCTCTTGATGCCCTAAACGCACATTGAGACTCCAGGAGGAGCTCTTCAGCAAGTGGAAGGAGACAGTTCAGGAATACCAGCCATATAAAGACAGACAGATTCAGGGACACATTTATTTTAGGTCTCTGAGTTCTAATCTTTCTATCAAAATAATTGTATTAAAAATAGTGTAACCCATGAAGCTTCTCTTTAGTTACTGCCCTATACAGTTAAATGATTTTATTTTTGTAACATTCCCTCTGCCTCTCCTCATCTGATCTTCTTCAGCTTTTCCTATGCCTTGTCTTTAAATGAATTCTAGGAAGCTGTTCTGGGCAGGGACCTTGGTTTATATGTATCTGTAAAACAACTATATGGCTCTTTGTAAGTAAAATAATGAGATTCCCTATTGTTATCCAGGCCTTTTCACCATCGTCTCTACTTTAGGGATGGGCAGAGGATTTAATATGGCCTAAGTAACAGCTTAAAAAATAATTAGAAATGGAATGTTCAGAGGAGAGATTTAGACAGTCAATTCCCACTGAAATTAAACGGGGATTAAATTTTCAACTTCTCCCAGGGAGAAGTCCAGCATGACTCCGTTATGCCCCTTACTGCAGGAAAAGGCCAATTCAGCGCTGGGAGACTTAAACCACATGCACAGCAGTCGGGGGGCAGCTGGAGCCAGCTCCCACAGGACCACAGGAGTTCTGGTCCTCTTGAAAAGGGGTAGCTGGTCTTACCTTTTCCCCTGGAAAGGTGAGAGTGAGGGAAGACAGGTAGCTCACACAGTCATGCGGAGGCTTGAACCAAGTGTGGAGACAAAGAGAAGGGTCCACACGAAGAAAAGAGAAAGTGAGAGATAGACAACCAGGCTGCCGTCCACATCCAAACCAGGATCTGGATGAATGTGAGGCTTATTCTGGCTCTGACAAAAAAAAAATTTGTGCCTGGGATGGGGAAGGAAAAATCGGTCTGCCTAGAAGGTGAGCATTGCCCGGAAACTAAAGTAAGTTTAAAGAGACAGGACCCAAATTAGAGACTAATGTTGATTGATAACAAAGATGTTAATTAAGCGACTAAAATTAATTGAGACCCACTATGGATAAGACTAATTGATGGTGGAATTGATTAAGATATGAATGGACCAATGACTGTGAGTGCCTTGGTCATTCAAGGGAAAGCCAATTGAAAAGAAGGGTTTGATTGATCAGTGAGTTGTAGTCAATTAATTGAGATGGGAATTGATCAATGACAAGTGGCAAGAAGTGATGGACTTTCAGGCCACTAATAGATTGAGCCCAAAGAGAATCAAAGGAAGGAGTACCAGACAAGACCTTCTGAATTATCTGTGGATGACATGCCATGTGTATGATCAGAAGTCAAGAGAGCAGGCCATATTAGGAGAGACTGAGAGGCACAGGACTCTTCAGCTTGGCTAAGCATAGGCTCGGGGGGACTTGGTGGCAGCCTAAGTATATCAGGGGTGTTCATCAGGCTCTGGGAGAACATCTGTTCACCAGGGCACCCCCAGGAAAAACAAAGTCCAACAGTTAAACTGCTAGAAGACTGTTTTAGACTGGACATAAGGAAGAACTTCTTTAGCATCTGAGTAAGCAGGGTCTGGAATAGACTCCCCCCAGAAGTGGTGCAAGCACCTACTCTGGATATATTCATGATGCACTTGGACAATTATCTTGCTGGCCCCAGATGACTTCTTGCCCTTGGGCAGGGGGCTGGACCTCATGATCTCATGAAGTCCTTTCCAGCACTAATGTCTATGAAATCTAAATGGGTGTGTAACAGTCTGGGATGTAGGGAAGAAGGAGCCCCTACGTATACACTATGGACTCCAATGGTTTGACCCACTCCTGAAGACATCTGCTTTCCTTACTTTACTGATGACATCTTAGCATGCCAGGCAAAAATAAATATTGGAGAGGCAATGGGGTGATGTGAACCATTCGAAGAGAGAACTGATTTCACTAAAAGATGTAGTTGGCAAATGTTGAAAGAAGAGTGGACACTTACATTACTCTTTTAAATTTCTTTGAAAATCCCAGTCCAATGTCCTGTATCTGCTTCTACCAAAGTAATCTGAAGTCAGTATGTTCAGGGTCAGGCATTAAATGTACCAATGGGAGGTGTAGGCCACAGATCTGACCATAGTATTAGAAGAGAGGAATTCCTGACATCTAGTCCCATGTTTCATATCGACTCTTCTGTGTCCCCTGACTCAGTTTCCCCAGGTAGGAAATGGGGATGTTAATCTACACCACAAAGGATTTTTTTTCAAATTCCCAAAACACTACAGCAGGGATGGGGAACCTCTGGGTCACCAGTCAGCCAGGGACGCCATTTCTCAGCCATCCCTGCCTGCATGACTTGTGCCGGTCTCCATGGAGACCTCAACCGCACTGTCTGCATACATGGCAGAGCAGTGCAGGGGGCTGCCCTGGAGCTACTGGGAATGTGGGATGGGGCAGCTTGCTCCAGAACCACGATCTGTAGCCTACACACTCCAGGCAGGGGCACGCATGCACAAGATCATGACTCTATTCCGGCTCCAGACAGGCTGTCACTGTTGCAAGGAGCCAGGGCAGAGCCATGATCCCCTTCATTCATGCTACAGATCACAGCTATGCCCTGGCTCCAGAGCAAGCTGCCCCTGTCCCACATTCCCAGCAGCTCCGGGGCAGCCCCCTGAACTGCTCTGTCATGTGTACTGCCAGCACAGCTGAGGCTGGGGTCTCCATGGCACAAGCCATACGGGCAGGGGAGGCTGGGAAATGAAGTCCCTAGCCAACTGGATCTGGCCTGCGGGCTGGACATTTCCCATCCCTGCACAACAAGCATGTTGAGAAGCCTATAACTTATTTGGGATAAATCCCAAAACTTATTTGGGATTGTCAATTGATTACTGACAATCAACTCTATCTTCTAATGCTGCAATGATTCTGCAGCATGTTAAGGGGTCATAGCTAATACTTCACCAATGTCATAATGCCTGTTAGATTCAAGGAGAGATGGAGTTTTGCAGATGAAGAGAGTTCATGATGGGGTTACATTCTACACTGAGAACATTTTGCAAAGTACATATGCATCCAGACATCTCACTTTTCAAATGCATGATCCACTACTATTCTGCAATTGCAAAGACTGTAGCTGAATTTTCTGTGTGGCCCATGTTGTCTGGGTATGGCTTTATAAGTCATGACTGTAATGAGCCACTGCCCAGCTGAGGCTGATCCAGTACCAAGCCCCAGCTTGAGATGAACAGGCTGAAACACCCTTTCCACATTGGCCCCCTTTCCACACTGATTATATAAGCCCAGATCAGACAGCAGAATGCTGTCTGGCAACAAACGGCTTTGCTGCATCTCTGACTTGCTTGGAACTCCTAAACCTGCCTTGTGCTCTGAACCCTGACTCTATCATGGACCCAATTCCAGATTGCTCTGGGTCCTGGTTGCTTTTGTTCCTGTCTTGGACCTCCCAACCTGGATCAACTGGCTTGTCTTGGCCATGACCTTATCTTAACCTTTAGTTTGATATTGTGAACTTGGAGTGATACCTGTCTTGACCTTGGTTTACAAGCCATTAACCCCCTAACCTAGTGTGCTCCATTTGGACTGACTGCTATGACCCAGTCCCCACTTCCAATAAAAGGAACTGACAGGCAAGGTCCTCTAAAAACAGGACCTTGCATTCCGCTGGTGGCAATGTAATTTGGAAGAAATATGCTCCCAACTTTTCTAAGCGCTTAATATCCTCAGGATACTGGCATCATTCACCCTACTACTGCTTTCCACATAGTTATTATAGGTTTATGAATTTGAGATCCACCATGCCTTGCAGTTAATTTCACCAAGTCCTTTATATGGGCACATTTGCACCATTAGTGACCCAGTTAAGGTTGGGAGCCCTATTCTCCCAATGCTGACTATTATTTCAGTTATGTTTCTGCATGCCTGCCAGTAAAAATACCACACACCTTCACAACAGGTAGCTTTACAGTTGACTCACCAACACCAGATTGGTTAGCAGTGGACCTCTAGGCAATTTCCAGATAGCAGTACAAAGCAGCTTCTAGTCTCTCAAGCATTTGCTGTGGTGGTGGAAGGCTGGAGCTTTTCACATGGATCTTTGAAAACCTGTTTCTTCATGTGGAAATTCTGGAGGCATTTTTGGTCATCCCATTTTGGCAAAACAGTACGACTCCATCTCACCATACTAGTTCTCCCAGATATTATAAGTTGAGATAGTGTAGTAACCACAGAATTCATCATGTTATCCAATTCAGGCTTGCATACTTGTCGGCTCTCTTATATAAATGCTGCATAAGCTGCCAGGTTATTTTTGGAATGACTGCCCTATATCATACAGAGTTGGGCTGCAGCATGGAGGAGCTCATTCAACTAATCCATGGTCTGACTCACCACCACAAACCAAAAAAACTTACCAATAGACTGAGCTGACGCAACTTCATGCTAGAAGCAGGCAAAAATAGTTTCCATCATTCAGGATGTTAAGAAAAAAATGTCCCGCAATGCACTGCAGACCACCGTGTATGTTAAGTAGGATAATATGGATAGCAGAAGAGCAATTTGCTTGTTTTGAGCATGCAGGTCATATCCCAAAATTGTAGATTCCTAGCAGTGTAGTCATAGACTTGCAATTTCTTAGTTCTGCTACAGACTTTCTGGGAGATATTTGACAAGTCACAGTAGCTATTTCTCACTTTACTTCTGGATAGTGAGGCTGACAGCACATCCCTTCTCCTTATATTTGACAATATTGTTTAAATTGAAAGGGGTATTGGTTATAGGCATTTGGTCTAAAGAAGGAGGAAGTACATTTCACACTGTCTGTATACAGCACCCAGCACCGTAGAGCACAGATTTTCACTGGGGGCCTAAAAGTGTTACCAAGATGCTAATAATTTGTTCCCAGGGAGCGTCTTCCTAAGATTTACCAAGAGTCGAGGCACTGCATCAAAAAGAGAAATGGGACAGGACGAAAGATACACTCTCATTTTGACAAGTGCACAGATAACATGGTCATGGTCAGTAGTAAAAAACTCTGAGACGGGATGTTTACAAGAGGTTAGAATAGTTCTACAGTATACACACTACTTGCCTGGCATTGCTTCTGCCATGTAATGATGACCATAGTTGATAGCAGCAGAACTTGAGAAGAAAAAGGAATTTACTGATGTGGCATTTTGGTTAGAGGGTTTCTGCAAAAGGAAATTAAGAATCAACTACAGTATGTTTAATGATTTTCTTTTATATTTCTCCCACCTTTCCTACACAAGAAGGCCATATAATGTCTTATGAAGAGCATCTGTTCATTCCAGTCAAGATAACTGGCCATTAGTAACTTAATATAACATTTATGTCAGCAATGTGGTGCTTTCCAGGTGGAAAAATGGCTACCTACCTGTGCTCTGTGGGTTATGTAGGGACTGTGAAATATTAGTGGGGGGGGAAAAAAGACGGAAACAGAACTGGCTTGTTCCATCTTTTTATATAATTAGGCCATTCCATCTGCCAAAAATTAAAGCAACCTTGAAACTGAATGGCAAGGTCATTGTTCAAAGCCATGATAGACTTTTCATTTTTTGATATTTTTTAGTACAGTGCCTCATGCTTTTTTTCTTTTTTCTTAAACATTAAAGAGAAACTCAATTAACTCGCTTTTAAAGGAACTGTCAGGCATAGTTCCGTGTGATTATGACAGAAGACTTATAAAAAAAGGGGGAGTGGTAGGTTGGTAAAGGCTGCAAATTGCCAGATGAAGAGGGTTTGAAACCAAATCAGGACATCTTTTTTTTTAAGACAAGACCCTATGAAGCACATTTAATAGCTCTTGAAGGGGGTATCTAACATGTTCCAGTCATTTTTATTCGTCTTTTTTTTCCCAGATGAACAAGTGAGCTAAGGTTCAGCTTGGCTGAGGTTTTGGCCTTCTTGTTTTGAATTTCCAAAAGTGACTGTAATGCTCTCATGAAAGAATAAAAACAAAGAAAAACAGGATCAATTGTCTGAAAAAAATTAATTATCCATAATGTATGCACCAAAATACAGGTTCCAGCTGATATATTGTAGCTGCTGTGCTTTACAATGTCTCTGTTCGAGAACTTGCACTATACGATTAAAGGGGAAACCTAGACTCAGTTTTCCAGGGATCTTCTGTTAATTAAAGGAATTCAACTGTTTAAAGTGGATACTAGGATTATACAGTGCTGTATTTGTACAGGTATTTAAGCAGTGACACATGGAGTGACTGAAAAATGTGACCTGCAGTACAATGTGTTATGGATCTAGCATGATCTATTTGAGGTTGACACATAATGTACCACCACAAATACTATTTAATTTGAAGAAAAAAAAAATCACCAAAACTAATTTTGCATGTGAACTTTCATTTTCATATATACATCCAAGTTAGCATGCTGGTTTTACTGTATTCTGCTTCACACATGGTGAGAATGCTAAAGAGATTCTGCTAAAATATTGATTAAATGTTTAAATATTACTTGAAGCCTAATTGCACTGACTGCTTGGGAACTTGTGTGTGTGAACAATGATCAGTCTTTTTTTGTAATCCTTGGAGGGAACTATAAAACCTGGATTTTAATTAATTTAGTTGCAACAGGACATTATTATCCATGTTTAGGTACCCAATTTACATTCAGTGCCATCATCCTTTCCCTGATAAGGTGGAGCTAGCACTGCCATTTTATTAGTTAGCATTCACTCTTCTTTACCAGAATTATGCTGAATGTGGTTGAATCAGTGTTGCAGTATGTATTATTGTGTCTTATAATTCATAAGAGTATAAATTTTTATCACAATGTGATTGAATCAAACAGTGCAGACTTGAAGAGCAAGCCCCGTTACCCTTAACTATGGCAGGCAATGGAAACAGTAGCATGAAATCTTGAATAATGAGCAGTTAGAGGGGAAAAATAGAATGATGGATTAAAAAAAAAATGAACAAAGTGTATCTAGCACTACATGCACTGGTTTCTTAGCAAGCTATACAAATCTGCATTAAAACTGACATTTTAGATTTTTCCTCTCAATTTAAATACTACAGTGTTGAAATTACAGTACAGGCTTACTGAACTTATTTTTTTAACACTAAAATATAGTCTATCACCAGCATGACAACTGAGTCTGCTACAGAACCACTGCTTAGGTTCACATGACTCTTCCTCCCCATGTTTCGATACTTGAGCTATTTGCTAAAAGGAATTGCTAGTGGCAAATCCAGATCAGAATCCTGCATGTAAACCCCTCAGGTTAGGGGGACTTAAAATCCCCATTGGGATTTTGCAGCATAACCCCACTTCTAGAATGCCCTTTTCCTTCATGCTAGAGATCTAGGTTTAAAAAACAAAGCAATTTTTAGAGAATTTAATTCTTCGGGGTAAGTTATTCAATAATTATTCATTTCAAGACTTCTTATAGCTTGCTCCAGAGGCTCATTCCGACCACTGTCATGGACAGGACATTGAACTAGATGGATCATTGATCTGATACAGTTTGGCATTTTTTACACTCCTGAGAACTGGGCTGCAGGCACAACAATTAGAAGTGACAGGCACCAGTTTATTAGCATTTTTTTCAGCTGATTCACTGGAGTATACTCTGGCAGATGGGGAAGAAGGCATCTTTTTATGAGTGGGACTAAAGATGAATTGGTGCTACAACATGCAGACCCACCTCCAAGTTTGAACACCTTAAAGGGTCAAGGGGGTTCAGATTTTGTGCTGAACCAGGTCACTGCACTACAGATCCTAATGTGGTATATATTGCGTAGCTCTGATAACTGATTTACACCAGCCAAGAGTCTGGCCTACAGTGACTAAAGTGTAGGCAGTTCCAAAATCTGAACCTGCTAGTTTTCAAAAGGGTTAAAACTCCCCTTCTAGATATTCTGAACATTCTTAAATAGTCTAAAGCACCTACAAATGACGTGCTAAGGAACTATGGCACCCAGCACCATTACAGCAACAGTATTGCTGCAAAATAACATACAGATGGCGTTCTAAGGAGAACATTTAGCTTCCATTTAGATACACAGCTGCATTGCAAAGGCAACTCTGTACTTTATAGAACCTTAGTAATATTCAAGCAGTTCAAGCAGGGCTGATAATGTAGGTGTCAGCCAAACAAAGCAGCCAACTGCAGATCAGAATGAAAAACAACTTGAAAAAAGAAAATGTTGCCCCTGAAATGCAACTAATATAATTTAAAATGGCATTGTGTAGCTGTAGAATAGCCAGAAAAAAGTGCCAGGGAGTAGAATAAAAGAACTGGTTCTTCATTTTGCCTTTGGGAGGTCCCTGTACTCAGGGACAGACGTTATACAGTGAATTTAAGGATAAACAGCCAACAGCTTGGGGACATGTTTTGGCTCCAACTCCTCCATTAGTCATCTGGTAGCTTCCCAGCCTTTGCTGAACCATAAAAGTTAGCAATGAAAAAAAAACAAACAAATGCCTCCAAGGTCCATTAGCCCCTTCCCTCTGCCAGGCATGAATTATTTACTAGCATTCTTTTGTCTTGCCATGCCAACTAGCCTAAATTACAATCTCCTCCCCCACCCTTTTATGAAGAACCTTGAGTTATTCACCCTGACGGTGCTTCAGGTATGACTCACAGTGCACCAGCAGCCCAGTGAGTCTCTCTATCAGAGCACAGATTAAGGAACAGCAGGGAGATGCAAGAAGGAAGTCTGTGGGGGAATCTCCAATAAAAAGCAATGCATAGAAAAAAAACCCAAGAGAATTTATATATATGCCTAATTCACCTGAAAGGAAGCGGAGTTTTCATTCTTTCAAATCAAAGAGGTTGGGCACAGCAGCCTTTCCATTTCAAATAGAACTTGCATAATACATGGATGGATTTTCCCTATTACAACTCATGTTTTCTATCTACTGGCAAGACTTCTCCCTAGTTCTCAGGTTGTCTGCCCCTGGATTTTCTCCCAGATGGTGTCTCAGTGGCTACAAACACATTACATGTGTCCCAGGATAAACCATTTTATCCCAGGACAAAGTGCAATCATTCAGACGTTCGTGTCCAATGTCCTGGGATAAATCCTAAAAAGGTTCATGGGATAAGAAGTGCTAGTAGTTTCTCTTGGGATATCACAAAGTGCATCTTAACAGTTATCCTGGGATTGTATCATTGAATCCATGGCAGAAAAGTGAGAGTACATTCAAATGAATGTTACAGGGGTGTAGGTTGTAGCTGTGTTGGTCTAAGGGCATTGGCAGACAAGGTTCTTTGGGTGAATCTGATATCTTTTATTAGACCACTTAAATAGTTGGAAAAAACATTTTTAGCAAGCTTTCAGGTTTAAAAACTCTCTCTCCAATCTCTCAGCTTTAATCCTCAAAGGGAACTTACAAAACACTTCCCAGAGACAAGCCTACGAACTCCACTTCATCAACCTCCTGGATACTAAAAATCATGGACTAAATATAGACACTGGCTTTATGACACATTATAACCTGCCTGACATGTGACTCCCCAGGTACTTCTCCACTATTCATCCCCCTTCTCTTCCCCCTACCCAGCCCCTCTCTCACCCATTGACTCCTGAATCTACATCTTCACTGACTGCCTAACTTGTATACATACCAGACCAGCCTCTGGCTTCTTTACTTTTCATTCCATCCAGGAAGAGCACACACCAACTGCAGAGACTTCCTCAGCCTGACAAAAGGTTTTTAAACCCCAAACCTTTCTAAATTTTTTTCCCCCAGCTATTTAAGTGGTCTAATAAAATATATCAGATTCACCCAAAGAACCTTTTCTTCAGATGGATGTGGCTCTCTAGTGACTGAAACTGAACAAACTATCCCTTTAATGACTGATGCAGGAAGGTCAGAGCTTCATTCCTCCTTTTCTCCTAAGAAACATCTTTCCATCACTTCCTTGTGAAGGACAATTTCTTCCTCTTCCTCTGTGGCTTGAGAGGCTGGTATGCTCAAAGTTTTCTTCCTTGTTCATGTCTCCTAGAATAGACTTCACCTAGGGGCAAGCAGTGAGGTTGTGCAAGTTATTGATTTCACAGTTTCCCTGTTGGACTGAAAGAAAAAAGATCAGAAAAAATATTTGATATGAACTGAAAAATTGTTTTTCCTTGCCCAAATAAAAAAAAAATGTCTTTTTATTTCTATTTCTACATTTTTTGTGGAAATCAGAGCAAGGGGCAATGAAGAGCGGGAGTCAGTCTCTATTCACAAATTCAGGAGGGCAGAGAAAGTGCTACTGGTTGTGTTGTCTTGTTACAGGGGGCCTTGTCAGGGCCGATTTTCCTGAGGCCTGCCCACCTGTTTCTGGGTTAACTGCCTGCCATGCCTTGTTGTTAATTAATTAATTTATGTTAATTAAGTGGGAGGCTGTCCATTTCCTACCCTGATGCCAGGGGGCACTATCTGTGGCTTCGTTCCTCCCCTACGCTGCAGCCCAAGCCTTGCTGATGGCATCCAGATGTTACCAACATGACCGGCCCACACTGGGCCCCAGAATACTGCTATTTTGAGCCCCACCTGCATCCCTCCATTCCGGTGGCCTATTCCACCTTCATCCTGGGCAGCATAGCTCCCTGGACTGCTTCCCCCTTACAGGTGTGCTCCCCCCAGGACCTTTGGCTCTACTGGCCCTGGCCCACCTCCAGGCCAGTTGGAAACCCAGAACCTCAGCTCTGGGCATCCCTCGCGTTGGGCCCCTGGCCCTTTGACCCTTCCAGTCCTGGCCCCAGCATGGACCAGTCAGGGGATGTCAAGACAGGTTTAAGTCTATGGTCCCACTCTCTTGCTAGGGTCCACCTTCCAGACCCTACAAGGGGGTGACCCACCCGGTTGTGGGAGCTGGAGTTTGTGCGGGCCGGGAGCGACCCGAGCCCTTTTTCGTGCTGCACGCAGGCTGTGGCCAGCAGCCTGGGCACGTGGGGGCGGAGGGGGAAGGCCGTCGAGCTGGAATTAGGCACGGACGCGTAGCAGTAGTTTAAAAGATTGTTTACTTACACCGAGATGGCAGTGGTGTAGGCTGGAAAGCTTGATTAAGTTGCAGTTACAGACAAACAACACAGACGGTCTCGTGGAGGTTGCTAGGCTCCACGGTGCAGAGCTCCGGATGCTCTGGGTGAACAAGTCACCAAAATAGGAATCGTAAATAGTCGGCTTGGGCAGAAACCGCTCAAGCCTCTTATACGGCTAACAGGCCAATCGCTAGCCGCCACGTGTGAATAATTTAGCACTAGCCAATCACGGGGAACGAATTTGCATACCGGTGGTGGGAACTCTTTTGCACCGTGCATTCCTCTTGCAACTCAAGCAATGCACCCTGCAAAAGAAGCTGCAGAAAAGGCGGGAAACTGGTCCCTGCACCGGAGTTTCCTCTTGCTACAGGAAACTCTCCCGTGCAGTGCTCTGCAACTTGACGGGGATAATTCTGGTGCTGAAGCGCACACACACAATCATGCCTTTTGGGTCATGACAGAGTTAAGGTGCCCCAACCCGCCTTTCACCGGGGTGGTAACTGGCCTTGCGTTTCCTGGGGGCTCCCGCGCCCCCAGGCCACCCACTCCTGGCAGGATGCAGTTTTAGGTCATGCCCAGGGCCAGGAGCCTTCTGACCATCCCCTACAGCTCCTCCCTTACCTCCAGATGATACCAGCAACCCCCGCAGCCAGGTGATGTTGTTGCCTGGCCTTTCAGCAGCAAAACGTCCAGTTTATATGGGCAGCCCTGAATCTAAAATGGCTACCCTAATCAGGCACCTGCCGGCTGCTGGCTTCAGGCCCTTAAAGTGGCCGGCACAAACAGTGCCCTGCCACATGTCCCCAAGAGCCCACTGGCTAGAGCACTGAATGTCAGACCTCTAGGATTGGCAGTGCCCCATGTATGTGGCACTTAAACACATCTTCCACCTCTGCTGTCTATTTTGTTCAAATACTGAAATATTTATTGGAACTGGGGCTAGATTCTGGATGTCCCACACCTCCTTGGTGAGTACCTTCATCATCAGCTGGAGAGTCATTTGCTTTCTCTCTGATCTAAAACAGAACAGAAAGGCTGAGAGGTTCCCACAGCAATATGGGCTACTTAGGGCACTTTTGTATAATGGGAAATGTGGGTTCAAGTTCCCATAGGAAAGGTCAGTTTTCAGCTTCGGTCTTTGTAACAGGCAGTAGCACCCTCTCCACTGGGGTATTGGGTAAAAGGCAGCAGAAGTGATACTTAACTAATTACTAGGGTTGGATGTAAGGAAAGAAATAGGAAGCATGACTCAGATCTGTTCTGCCTTACAGCATGGTCCAGCAAGCTAAAAGAAACTCTGACAATCCTATTATGTTAAGTCAATAAAGTCATCTCAAAATTCTTTATTTAGCTGATCTTTCCAGAAGGCTAAGAAGTGCTTCTCGGTGTTTGAAACTAAAGGGTATATTAAAACAGCAAGAGATTAATTGAACAATTAATTTAGCTTAGTTTAATTGTACATGAATTTTTGCATCATGGGACACCACTAGCTTGGTCAGTTAAAATATGCTATATTTTTGCTTTTTAAAAGTTGTATTTATTCATTTCACCAGAAGTCTGATTAAAGCTACATAGTCAAAGTAGCAGGGAGAGAGCATACAGGGGAAAAAATAGCTTCAGAGAACTAACCCACAAATAATTAAGAACACTGTCAAATTAACAGGATTTGCATATATTCATTAGTTGCAGCTTTTTTGCATGTGACATTTCTGAAGTCAGAAGGATAAATGGCATTAAAAATTGAAAAGCAGGTTCCTTGTAAATTATTTTATTTTTTTACCCCCTCTGATTATCTGCAGCAATATCTAACTCAGGATTTATGGACTATAAATTCAAGTTAACAATTCTAAGAGCACAGAAGGCCTGCAGTAGCATTTATTATAGGAACAAATACACCAGGTGCCCTTATCTTATTCAACGGACAGTTGATGCTTATGCTAGGTCATTTTTTTCCTTCACTGTTAATATTTTTGTTGTTTGTTCTTTTAAATAATTAACTCTTCTTCATCAGAGTGGAGAGAGGAAATTGCACAAAAATCAGTACCAGTTGAGTCCTAGAAAATTTGGAGACCTGTTTGATGTGGCCTCTCAAACTGGAGAGATCACAGTTTGAAATCTGCATTATGAAATCCCAACTAATTAAATGTTTCAAGGTAATACCTGAGGTGCCTTCCAACCCTATTTTTCTATGCTTCCAAAAGCTACCCCAATATTTCCTCAGTTCTATTTACAATATAGGTGGCCAATTACCCAAAACCTCTCTTTACCCTAAACTTTGGGGGAAAGAGGGAGTGTTTTTGCTAAATCTAATTGCACACACAACCTTTTACAAGCCATTATTTACTCATATCCATATGAGCATTCTTAAAGTATTCAGGACAGAATTTCTAAATGCCCATTCAATCAAGCTCATCTTATTTCTGTGCCTCAATGCAAGCTGAAAAATAGGGTGGAACAGGTTCTGGGTTGGAAAAGTTGGTCCAAGAAAAATATCACAAAAACCCCTTGTCTCTCACACACTTAACTAGTCATTTTGGGACTCTTATCACCAAATTTACTTGCACAAACAAGTCATGAACAAATGCATTGAGAAATACTTCTGGCAGTAAGAAGGACCTTTGCAAATGAGACCTCAGCTTCTTAATAGAGGTGTATAAAATGGGCCATATTTGATTCGGATTCGACCTAAATCAGGGACAGTGATTTGATTAGTTGATTCAGATCACTGTTCCTGATTTGATTTGGCTGAATTTGAGTCTGAAGATTCAGTAGTCACAACTTTAAATGTTTTTTCTACATGCCTCAAGGTACCAGGCATGGCTCGTGAACACTGCAATGCTGGGGCACATGGAGCATCCCACAGGAGTGTGGAGGGGGCCTCCCGCATGCTCCTGTGAACATAGAAGTGGAGCAGAAGTACTTATGGTCCACTTCCAGGTCCACCACTGAGCATGCAGGGGGGCTCCCCCACATCTCCCCAGCTCAGCGGTCAGCCATGGGGGGACCCTGGGTGCCCCCCCAGACCCAGGAGGCACCAGTCACCGAGCTGGGGGTGTGCAGGTAGGCCCCCCTGCATGCTCCGTGGCAGACCTGGAAGTGGACTAGAAGTGCTTCTGGTCCACTTCTGGGTCTGCTGCTGAGTGTGCTGGGGAGCCCCCTGCACTCCTGTGGGATGCTACATCTGCTCCACCATCACAGTATCCATGAGCCACCTGGTATGTTGAGGTATGTAGAAAAAACATTTAAAGCCATGTCTGTCTGAATCATCGAATCTTTCCGCATCTCTCGAAATCCATTCAGAGGGTTCTGATTCAATTCAGAGAGATTGATGGTCTCCTGATTCGATTTGGATTTGGAGATTCGGCCACCAAATTGGGCCGAATCGAATCAGCAACTGAAGCTTCATATAGCTGTACTTCCTAATACTGCCATCTACCTCTTGTATAGTACTTCTTAGCTGAAAATCTCAAATTATGTTAAAGAAGTATCATACACCAAGTTGCACAGATGAGTAAGCTAAAAACAAACTTCTAATTTACTACATTTTGAACACAGGGATTGGCAAATGCACGGAGCACAGTAATTACAAAGACCATGTCACTCTGTCTGAAAAAATACAAGACTACCTGGAGACACCCATGCTCTAAGCACTGGCACCTCCTTGACTATGTTATTGTTCCTGTGATTGGAAGGATGTCCCTATCACATAAGTCAGTGATCTTCAAGCACCAACTTTGCTGGTCTAGACATTGTGTGTGAATGCCTGGCACTTGATTCCCAAAGCAAGTGCTCTACTCTCAGTTTAGTTGCAGCCTGATATCTTGTGGTGGCCAGAGGAAATGCTAAAAGGACACATGGAAATCATGCCTCAAGAAAACAGACAGCAACATCAAAAGCTGGGAGGAGCTGGCTGTTAACAGACTCCAATGGCGCCACAACCTCAACCAAGTGGCAGCCTGCTTTGGGGTAAAACAACTTGCCCTCGAAGCAAAGAAGAGATAGTGAAGGAAGGAAAAGGAGAGGAATCCTAACCTATGGCCTACTCTCCCTGTGGAAAAGCCTGCAGCTTCTGCAGATGTATCTGTGACTCAAAGATTTGACTCTAAGTCACCTCAAGACCCATCAACAAAGCAATGGCCGAGATCATCCTCAAACTAAGGAATTGCCAAAGACTGTGATGACTGTTGCAGACAGGCATACATTCTGCCTACTACATACTCTAATATACTTCGTTACTTCACATCTCACCAGCAAGGCTGATGTAGCCTTTTCTTCATTATTTACTAACTAAGAATAATCAAACTGCTCAGATGATCAAACTACTCGGATGACAACAACAGTTGCTACATGGTAGAATGAGGATAAGCAGGTTGTAAGTCAGACAAAATACTACTTGGTAGCCCAAATTCTCCCTCTGCTAATTCAATTGCAGTTAATATTTGTTGGTATCTACATATCAAAACATCTACCAGTACTACCTGAAACAAGCTGATAGCACCCGAACCACTAAAAAAAACATACCAAGCAGACTGAGAGCTTGGGAGAGACTCTAAATAAGCTGCAGTTGCTGGGCACAAAGGAAAAAGAAATGCATTCAGTGCACACTATATTGTCTGAAAAGCTGTCAAAATACTTACTGTTTTTGAAGAATGGGAGTGGAGAAGGAAGAACAGAGATTCATGTTTATGGGTAGCTGCCTCTGTGGTATCAAACAGTGGGGAGAGAGGCATTTACATTTCACATTGTTTGGAAGCTTCTCAGTGAATACGCTGGAATTCCACAGACTAGCACGCTTCCTATTCACCACACGTAAATGAACAGCGGTTTGTTGTAAAGACATTTCACCTTTTGCACAGCTTTGATGACTGTCTAATCAGACCTGAGTCAAATTTATTGGGACAGCACTAGATGAGATTAGAATACTGGATCCTCATATTAACACACTACCATGTAGTGATTTAGTCTTTGAAAATGGACTGGAAAGCTCCTTAAAATAAATTAAACACCCCTCCTCAATATAAATTGATAGAAGTTGTATTGTTAAATGAGCAATGTTTACTTTCTCAAGTGCTTTCTATAAGTGAGAAAGTTTGGGTTCTTAAGTGACTTCAGAGAAGTAATTTTAAAGTTAACAGCATCCTTTGTGGAAGTTGAAAATACAATTTACAAAAATAAAGCCTTAATAATTTTTTAACAGGACCTGAGCAGGTTCTGAGTTCTTCTTGAAAAATTCTTCCCTTGAAAAATGCAGATTTCATCATTAATATATAGAGTGGTGCACAAAATTGCCATACCCCATAGTCTGCTCAGTATTAGCATATCATTAAGAGTGGCAGTAAGAGAAAGACAAGTAAAACTGAACTCTGGTCTTATCAGATTAACAGATTTTCAGGTTATTGGGACTAGAATTTGATGTTTGCCCACTCCCTTGAATGCTTCAATGAGTACAGTCACTGCCTCTGAACCAATGACTATGTAATGATTTATAGAATGGAACAATTTCTAGAGAGATGGAGAATTCTATCCCAAAATATCTTGCAGCTCAATGGTTAAGGCATTCCCTTGAGAGACAGGGGGGTTCATAGATTTCATAGACATCAGGGCTGGAAGGGACCTCGGAAGATCATCGAGTCCAGCCCCCCGCCCAAAGGGCAGGAAGTCAGCTGGGGTCATAGGATCCCAGCAAGATAAGCATCCAGTTTCATCTTGAAGGTGTTCAATGAAGGCGCTTGAACCACCTCCGGTGGCAGGCTGTTCCAGACCTTGGGGGCTCGGACAGTAAAGAAATTCTTCCTTATGTCCAGCCTGAAATGATCTTGAAGTAGTTTGTGACCATTCGACCTTGTCATCCCTTGGGGCGCTCTGGTGAACAAACGTTCCCCCAGATGCTGGTGGTCACCCCGATAAACTTGTAGGTGGCCATCAGATCACCCCTGAGCCTGCGCTTTTTCAGGCTAAAGAGCCCCAGGGCTCTCAGCCTGTCATCATAGGGTCTGCTTCCCTGACCTCTGATCATGCACGTGGCTCTTCTCTGGACTCTCTCAAGCTTCTCCACATCCTTTTTGAATTGTGGAGCCCAAAACTGGACACAGTACCCCAGCTGCGGCCTCACTAAGGCCGAGTACAGGGGGAGAATGACGTCCTGGGATTTGCTTGAGAAGCATCTATGGATGCAAGCCAGCATTTTGCTTGCTTTACTAGCTGCAGCATGACATTGAAGGCTCATGTTCATCTTGTCGTCAATCATGACCCCAAGTCCCTTTCCTCTGTAATGCTAACCAGCGTAGCACTGCCGAGCCTATAAGCATGCTGCAGATTTTTCTTCGCAAGGTGGAGAACCTTGCATTTTTCAGTGTTAAACACCATCAGGTTCTCATCCACCTATTTCCTGAGCCTGTCAAGGTCAGCCTGGATCACCCTGCTGTCCTCAGGTATGGATGCTTTACCCCAAAGTTTGGTGTCATCGGCGAACTTGGCCAGTCCGCTTCTGACTCCAGTGTCCACATCATTAATGAAGATGTTGAACAGTATGGGTCCAAGGACAGAGCCTTGGGGGACACCACTGGCTAGCCAACATAGCACTGCCGAGCCTATAAGGATGCTGCGGGTTTTTTTTCCCAAGGTGGAGAACCTTGCATTTATCGGCGTTGAACACCATCAGATTCTCGTCCGCCCACTTGCTGAGCCTGTCCAGGTCAGCCTGGATAACCTGCCTGTCTTCTGGTGTGGATGCTTTGCCCCAAAGTTTGGTGTCATCGGCGAACTTGGCCAGTTCTGATCGCTTCTGACTCCAGTGTCCACATCATTAATGAAGATGTTGAACAGTATGGGTCCAAGGACAGAGCCTTGGGGGACCCCACTGGTCACAGGACACCACGATGAGTGACTTCCATCGATTACTACCCTCTGGGTCCGACCCCGGAGCCAATTTTCCAGCCAGTGGATCGTGGAGGACCCAAGGCGACAATTGGCCAGTTTCTCCAAGAGGCGATCATGGGACACCAGATCGAAGGCTTTTTTGAAGTCAAGATATATGACATCAATCTCTTCTCCCTTGTCCAGGTGATAGGTCACCTGGTCGTAGAAGGAAATGAGATTGGTCAAGCAAGACCTACCCGCAACAAACCCGTGCTGGCTATCCCTTAAGATGTTGGCGTCGGCCAGTCCATTAAGGATGGCCTCTTTAATAAACTTTTCTAAGATCTTCCCCGGGATAGAAGTCAGGCTGATGGGCCTATAGTTAGCCGGATCCACTTTCCTCCTTTTCTTGAAGATAGGCACCACATTGGCCTTCTTCCAGTCTTCGGGCACTACACCAGAGTGCCAAGAGTTTTCAAAAATCCGTGCTAGAGGCTGGGCTATGATGATTGCGAGCTCCTTGAGTACCCTGGGGTGAAGATTGTCAGGGCCAGCTGACTTGAAGGTATCCAGCTTCTCAAGATGTTCTTTCAGAAAGTCAGCATTAAGGGAGGGCAGGGGATCACCCTCACCCGGACTTCCCGGCCCTGTAGCGGGCATGGGCGTCCCATGGGACTGATGAAAGACTGACGCAAAGTACCTATTTAATAGGTTGGCTTTTTCCTGGGCGTCAGTTGTCAGTTGCCCCATCTGGCTCAGCAGGGGTCCAATGTTGCCTCTGCTTTTCCTCCGGCTCCCCACATATCTGAAAAAGGACTTCTTATTGTCCTTGATGCTCAAAGCTAGCTGGAGTTCAGTTGCAGCCTTGGCTTTCCTGGTCTGCTCCCTACAGGACCGGACCAGTGCAGAATAATCCTCCTTGGAGGTGACTCCCATCCTCCACCCTTTGTAGGCCTTTCTTTTTAGCCTCAGGAGGTCTGCTAGGTCCCTGGAGAGCCAGGGGGGCTGCTGTGCCCTCTTGCTGCCTTTCCTCCGAGATGGAATAGATTTAGTTTGTGCATTGAGGATCGCTCCCTTGAGGAGCAACCACTCCTCTTCAACTCCCCTCTCCCTGTGGTCACGGTCCCTTAGGGCCTCATTGACAAGCCTCCTGAGCTTGTCAAAGTCGGCTTTCCTGAAGTCAAAGACTTGAACGTTGCTGACCGACTTGCCAGCTTTTCGGTGGATGGTGAAGGTGATCAGCTCGGGGTCGGTGTCACCCAGCTTCCCCTCGATCCCATCACTAGGTCGCCGACTAGGTCATCCCCAGTAGCCAGTACCAGGTCGAGCAGCGCTTTGCCTCTCGTTGGCCCATAGACTTCTTGAGTCAGGTAGAGGTCATCCACGCACGAGTGGAAGCTCTGCGACCGCTCAGATTTTGCTGAGCGATCCTCCCATGAGATGTCTGGGTAATTGAAGTCACCCATGACAACCATGGTCCTGGAGCAAGCTGCCTCAGCCAGTTCCTGGGCAAACTCCTGGTCAAGCTCAGGACTTTGAGTGGGAGGTCTGTAATAGACTCCCACCATTGTGTCCCCTGTGCCGTGTTCCTCACGGATTTTAACCCAGAGGGTCTCCAGCCATCCACCCTGGTCGCCAATATCAGCTTGCAGGGATGTGTAGCTTTCCTTAACATAGAGAGCTACCCCCCCTGCCCCTTTTCTCTATACGTTCCCTCCTGTACAGGGCCATGGTCCAGTCATGGGTGGAGTCCCACCAGGTCTCCGTTATCCCTATGACATCGTAATTGTTTGCACTGAGCAGGAGGATGAGCTCCTCCTGCTTGTTCGGGTCTAGTTATTTCATATCAGCTGTAAAGAGTATTTAAACCTGGCTAAATGTTCTCACCATGAGGGTTTATGGTATAAACCTCCTCATTGGGTTTTATGAATGGTGCCCAAGTCCTTCTGTGACTGTTTTAGTCTTTGAAATTCCTAGAGAACCAAAAGAGAAAATAACCAAAAAAACCAAAAATCATTCCATTTATGTTATAGCCGAGGGGCTTGTGTTTTGTTTACTGTTTAAGATCAGTGGTTTGGGTGAGGGGTTGGAGGAGTCCTCAGAGGGGACCCACAGCAGTGTGGAGACCCCAGCACCAGCAAGGGCGCAGCATTCGGGGTGCACTGACCGAAGCCCCAGGGAAGGGGGCAGCATTTTGGAGAAGCCCCAGAGAGGGGGCAGTGAAGAGCCCCAGAGAGGGGGCAGCATTGACGAGTGCCAGAGAGGGTGCAGGGTGAGACCAGGGCGCACAGGGCCCAGAGAGGACAAGAGGGCCGCATTATAACAAGGCCGTGACTGAACAACGTCAATTCCATCTGCGAGGCTTGGGGCGTGGTAAAGGGGTGGTAGGAGCCATGCATAGCCCATAAGGCTAGAGGGCACCTGAAGCACCCACTGCAGAGCGGGACCCACAAGGGGTCCGGGAGTCCGCGGGGTCAGGTATTACAACAAACCATGTCCAAGAGGATGCAAGGCAGCCTCCAATACATTTATTCTCTATCAAAGACGTGGCAGGCAAGAAGTGAGGGTGCCCTTTGGGCCAACTTGGCATGGGAAGGGGGCCTTGAGGAGATCACGGCCATCCCACAAGACCCCGCCCCGTGACACTCCTTACCAGGGGAAGCCTGTGCTTGAGCAGTGATATTCCTTTCTATCCTGTTTGCATCTGCAGCACAGCAGGGCTGATTTTGAAGCAGAGAATCTGACCCAGTAGCTCCTTCCCTTTGTATATTTCTCCAGTAGCTCCACTAAAAAACAGAGCTGTGATAATACAATTAAGTGAACTGCTAGGCAGCTGCATGCAAAACAATATGCTAGGTACGAGAGTTCACAGAAGTTTAGTGCCTCATATCCAATCAATGAAGAGTTTAGCATGGCATCCTTTTCTTCCAGCTTTGCTCACACTGACCTTTCACAATTCATGATGTCCCCACAGTCTGGGTGTGTATACATGTGTTACTAATGTGAGGCAATACGCCGGAGTATATTGCTCCTGGATGCTGCATTTACATTTGCACCTGGGACTGAAGCACATTTAGCCAAGTTGGAGTAGCCCCAGCTGGCAGGGGACTACGGGGGGACAGCCTGCCAGCCCAGGGCTGCTCCAACCTGGCTCAACATGCTGTGGAGAGGCTGGCTTGGAGCGTGGGTGCTCTAGTATAGAGCTAACTGGTAAGCAGCCCCGACGCTGAAGTACCCTTGTGCACCAGCCAGCCCTGTCAACATCTATATGTGTGTTGCTGTGGAATAAAGAACTCCAGTGCAGGACGGTACTTGCATTTACAGCATTATCCTATTTGCAGTACTGTCCCACAGTGGAGTGAATTAGTTTACTCTGTCATAATAACACCACACATGTAGACGGTGATGTTTTACTGCAGACATAATTAGGCAGCTCCGCAGTAAACATCTTGAGTAGATATGCCCTCTGACCACGTCTAAATGAGACACTGACTGTGCAGGAGCTCAGGACTACTGCACAGTAGCGTCATGTAGCGGAAAGCATGACGTGATGCTACTGTGCAGTAGTCATGGGCTACTGTGCAGTCAGCATCACGAAAAAGTCATTCGGCGATGCTGCTGTGTGGTAACTCCAGTAACTGCGCAGTCACTTAGTAATTGTTTATACAAGCACTCGGTGACTGTGCAGTCAGCATCTTGTGTAGACACAATCTCTGTGTCTTAACTACCTCAGCTTTGTAAGCAACAGTTATTGCCCTATTACAATTTAAATAGAGGCCTTTGTGTAATACAGGAGACCAACTCAGGTTTAACCATTCCGCTATCATTCCAGGAACTCATAGTAAGACTAATATGTTTAAAAATACACATAATGAAGTGTAGACAAATGCACAGAAATGATAGCATCTGTAACAGCTTCAGCTTGCGTTGAGAACCTTTTTTGATCTCAGAGCCCAGGTCTGGGACAGCAACAGAATCCATCCCCATCTTGACTTTTTTTTTTTTTATGGGGAAATTGAGTTCATGCCCCTTCTTCATACAATCTTCTGGATAGCATCATTTCTTATTGCTGTTTGGTCATTTTCACTTTTCCAATTTATGGTCTCTCACAGAGTTTTCATTCTCTCTCATTAGCAGAGATCACCTAAACAACTTCTGTTTTTTTCCTGCACTCTTCAATTTTTCCCTTGTTTCTACAAGCAAAACCTTTGGTGACTGGTGGTTTCTGATCTTCTATAAAAAGATTTTTAGAGAAAAGCTTGGAAACCTTAAATGAAGTTTGCTATACTTCTGAAGTAGGTGACACATTTGTCTGTTATCTCATACAAGAACACAGAGAAAGCAAAGTTTGAATAAGTACATGGATGGGTTTTTTGTTGAGGATTTTATTTATTTATTTAGTATAGCATCTTTTGAAACTCTGCAGCTGCCTTTCTTCTGTAAGTAACGTAGTGTAGACCGGGGTGAGCAAAATACAGCCTGTGGGCCATACCTGGACCACCAGCCCATTCTATCAGGCCCCTGGAACCCCTAAAAAAATTAGAAAATATTTATCTGCTCCTGGCTGCCTGTCAAAAACGACAGGAGCCAGGGGCAGGAGGACCCAAGGAGAGCCAGCAAGAGGAGGCAGGAGCACAGCCCTGCCCCCTCCCCTTCCCCCTCCCCCCCCCACAGTCATTTCCCTGCTTCCTGCCCCAGCACTGCTCCAGCAACACGTGGCTCCCGGCTGCATCACTGGACTTGGGAGCACAGGGCCACGCCGGTATGGGGGTGTATGTGTGTGTGTGCTCAGGCAGGGACAGCGTGTGTGTGTAAGCAGGGGCAGAGTGTGTGTGTGTTCATAAGGTGAGTCCCACACCCACACCCCCCTTCACACTGGCATACACGCAGACCCCCACACCCACTGTCCGCCACACACAGCGCCCCACAAACCCCATACCCACTCACACCCCACATATTCACACACACACCCACATGCTCCCTCACCCCACACCCACACCCCATAGCCCCCCACAAACCTATACCCACTCCCCACAATATACAACCTCTGTGTGCACTACACAAACTCATGTAAAGAAGGAACAAAATCTTTTTTTAAATCAAATTAATTAATGCTTTAGCTGTTCACTTTTAGAATTTAATTTGGTATTTTTCTGGTTCCAAAATGGCAAAACCCCTTGCTGAAAGGAGTACTTCCGGTGGCAAGGGGAGGGACTTCTGGTGGCAAAGGTTAGGGGGCGGGACTTCCAGTCACAAGATGACAACCAGGGGGTGGGGCACCTGTCAAGGGGCAGGGCTACCCATGCCGCCCTCAACAGCTGGCCAAAACTCGGTAAGTGGACCTCTGCCTGAAATAATTACCCACCCCTGGTGTAGACCCAAAAAGAACTGAGGCACTTGATGTGGGGATAATGTAGGTCCCCAAGTCTAAAATTGATCTCCTAAAAACATTTATTCAGTGGCTAATTCTCTTTCTGACCTTAAGCTTCTGCAAATACTTAGCTTGTGCCTCTGCACATGCCCAGAATCTCTCCAGTTTTGACACGGTTGAGGCAGTTTGAAACCCAGCACCTATTGAAGGCCAGCAGATTGGGATCCAAAGAGTAGGTAGCAGCAGCACCCCACCTTTTACCTAATATGCTAGTATCATTTCCAGATGCAAGAGAGCGGTCCAAGTCCCATTTCAGTTGGAGGGGATTCAAATCCACACCTCCCTCCTCCCCAGAACATGCACCAGACAGTGGTTAACAGGGTAGTATGTATGAGGGCATTCTCCCCTTGGCCTTCTGAAGATGTGATACTGTTCTGAAAAGTGCATTGACACAGAGAAAGAGAGAACTCAAAAGTGAGAATGATGCTAGCGTGGTGATTGAAGCATTCACTTAAAAGTCCCGGATTCCAGTCCCTGCTTTCAGAACTAGTTATACACTCTACACAATGGTGTAAACCACTCTGCAGAAGCAGTTTGTAGAAGGAGGAATAAAGTACACATGCCCCACAGAGGAATGGGATTTTAAGTCACTTGAACTCAACATTTTTTTTATGAGGTTTTAGGTATGACCTTGGTGACTATGCTGACTTTAAGTGACTCCTGGAGGACCCTGCTAGCTGTTTTGGAGCTCTCTCTCAGGCACCCATCTTTTTCTATGTACTAGGGAATATGACTGTCAATACTCCAACCTCTAATCACAAAAAGTCTTGGCTCCAAAAGTCAATCTATATTACTGATGCAGATGCAGCTGCATTAGTACTCTATCTGCTAAGGAGAACAGAGGTAGGGAGACTGGGGCCCATTCTGCTCCATTGGATCTCTATTTATCCCCATGGTCAGTACCTACATGCCACACTTAGTCCTCAACTCATGTATCCAGGGCAAGTCTTATTTTGCCAGGGGATGTAGATCTTAGTATTTTGTTGGGTTCTTGCTCAACCAGGAGCAGATCCAGGATTTGGCAAAAGAGGGTGCAGGAGCAGCCACCTG
The DNA here is from genome assembly GCF_000455745.1 of Alligator sinensis. Taxonomy (NCBI): domain Eukaryota; kingdom Metazoa; phylum Chordata; order Crocodylia; family Alligatoridae; genus Alligator; species Alligator sinensis. Next base: position 566,192 of record NW_005842636.1, read on the forward strand.
TGCTGCAGGGGTGGCTGCACCGCTGCTCCCAGTCTCCTCCCCTCCCCACCCTCATCCACTGGTGGGGGCAGACTGCACCTGGAGTCTCTGGGGACATTTTTAAAGTCCCCAAAGCAGGTAAGAATCCCCTTCCCCCTTTATGCTCAGAGGCACATCCCCTCCTTCCCTCCCTCTGCTATAGCACCCCCTGCTGTCTGGGAGCAGACAAAGCTTCAAAGCCCCTCTTCCCACTCCAGCCAGGTTAGTAGGCTTTTGAGCTCAGCTGGAACAGCAACAGCAGTACCAGTGGAGATGGGTGGGGGAGGGATCACCTGCCCTGCCCAATCCCCCTGGGAGCAGGCAAGGAAGGGGGAACCCCCTAACCATCACCTCCACTACCATCACTGTTTCCAGCTGAGTCCACTCCTGGGCAGCCCAGCTGGAGTGGGCAGGAGCAGCTCTGAAGTTTCCCTAGGGACAGCAGAGACAACAGCAGCAGGTGGGGGAGGAGAGGGGAGGGGAGGAAGGAAAGGGAAAGGGATGCGTCTCTGAGCAATCATTTGAGGCTCCTGGGTATGATCCAGCCTGAAAGGCGGGGTGCAATGGTGCCACTGTACACCTCTGGATCTGCCTCAACCTCAACTTAAAACACCTGCATGTTTGGGATGGTGATAGCTGTCCAGTCACCTACACAGGCCTGAAGATCTCCTCACCTGGCTTCCTACCCTGGGCTGCAGTAGTCTAACTGAGGGGAGGGTGCCTGGGATGGAAAAATAGATGCTACTCTCCCAGCCACTGCAGGGACCACCAGTAGCCTGGCTGAGGCTGCTGCCACAGAATTGCTCAGTTACACCTTTGCTAGGCTGCCTTTCCTTTCCTTTCTTACAGACTTTATGTTCTCAGTGGGATTATTAATTAATATAGTAACTATAAATATTAACTCTATAGACTTTAAGGTACAGTTTGGAAAACACTGTGCCAGTGATTTTCAACCAGGGTGCTGCAGCACCCAGAGGTACCACAAGATCCTTTCAAGAATGCCATACAATATTAGCATGGGTAGGTGTGCAAATACCTACACGATTAATAAGATAACTCTAGAGACTTCAAATGAGAATCCATACTGTATAAAACTTTCTGGCCTACTGTAATCTTTCTGAAGGTCTTTGTAACAGAAAAGTTGCTCTATTATTTTTCCATAGTTGGAAAATGAGTGAAAGCAAAGAGTTGGCATTTTCTGAGAAGTCCCTTGCATTACACTATACAAATCAAACTTTTATCGCACTACTTTGTTCACTGTTGATTCATTGAGCATAAGGCCAGAAGATCCATGACATATTTTTTGAATGCAGACCCTTTTGTTGTGCTCACGAACCTCTCCTGTGCCCAGTGACTTTGTTTAAGACCAGGTCTACACTACAAAGCTTTGCCTGCATAATTACATCAGCTGGAAATTAGGAGTTGAAGGTGGACAACTCCAAGGCAACATAGGTATGTTAGCAAACCTCCATATGTGTATGCAGATATGCCAGAGGACAGTCACTAACAGATTAGCTCATTATTTTGGGAGGTAACAGACCTATACTAGTTAAAAACTCCTCTCAGTGTATGTTGTGTTTATACTAGGGAGCTCTGCAAACAGCATTGCTATAATGGCAGAAGCGCTTTGGACCTATACAAGTCCTAAATCACACCTTCCAGAAAAGCATTTAATCTTTTCCTGAAAAGACCAGAAGATGGAGAATCCACTGCTTCCCTTGGTAGTTTGTTTCAGTGGCTAATCATCCTCACCATTAAAAACCTGAGACTTGCATTGAATGTTTGGCTTCAGCTTCCAGCCACTGCTTCTTATTATGTCTTTCTTTGCTAGATTATAGTTCCCTTTTGCTCCTGGTATTTTTCCCTGTGTACTCACAGTGTAATCAAGTCACTATTCAATCTTTTTTATGATAGTTAAAGAGATGGAATTCTTTAAGTCTCTTGCTGCAAGGCATTTCCTGTAGCCTCTGAATCATTTTAGTGGCTCTTTTCTGTATTCTGTACTTTCCCCAACATCTTTTTTAAAGTTAAGGAAACCAGGACTAAATGAAATATGCCAATATCAGTCTCAATGGTGCCAAATGTAACAGTAAAAATCACTTCCCAGCCTTCCTCACTACTCCCATTTGTGCATCTGAGTATTATATTAGGCCTTTCAGCTACAGCAACACATTGGAATCTCCTCTTAAATGGTTTCCTTACTATAAGGCCTAGTTCCTCTAGTATCACTGCTTTCCAGGTTCATTGCCAAGCGTAGGACTCAGATTCAAGACAAGGAAGTGATAATTTGCATGTTACTGCTACCGATCAGTTCATTGCAAATATTTATTGAAACTACCAGGTCTTTTATCTTCTGCAGTTTAGAAAGAGGATTTTCCTTAGTTCACACATTTCTATGATGTAATAGTGTTTCACAATATCTATATCTAATAGGCCAAATTACATCTTCACTGGAATTAATAAAGTAAGACCTCTAGGATCAAATCATCAGCTGATGCAAATGGGTTCAGCTCCATGGAAGGAAATGGAGCTATGCTGATCACTCTCAGTCTCTGTCCAATGACCAAGTGTAACGTTATACTTAAACACTGCCTACTCCAGTATTTTTTTTTTCAAGACTGGTCTGGGAACCTACAAATCTTGAGCTACATTATGACTGAACTTTTAGCAAAACTATCTTGACATTCATGGGTGGATCTAGGCATTCAAAAAGGAGGTGTGAGAAATGCTGCAGGTGCGGCAGAGGTGGTGATAGCTCCCTCCCCCCGGACAAACCAGAGTGTGACAGCAGCAGCCAGGACTATTTTGAGTCCCCAAAACAAGTAAGATTTCCTTCCCTCTGTGTAACCCCTCCCTTCCAGTGCATGCATACCCTGCCCCCATTCCCCATCTCCTTTCCTAGCAGGGTTTGTCCAGGGTTGCCTCTGGGCACAGGAGGCAGGGACCTGCCCCCATCTGCCACTGTCCCCAGCTAAGCTGGGGTGGGGGAAACCCCGCAGCCACTCCTGCCCCACTCCAGAAAGAGGCTTCTGTGAGCAGCAGCTCCAGACTTAGTTGGTGACAGTGGTAGTGGGAGGGTCTCCCTGTGCCACTCCTGCTCAATCCCCTGTGGTGTCACCAGCTGACTGGGAGCAGGTGCTGGAAGGGAGGACCATCTGCCACTACCACAGTCCCTGGCCTAGCCCAGGACCTTGTGTACCTGTTCTTTGCAGCTTGAGCCCCTAGGATGGCAGAGGAAACACGGTGGAGGGGGAAAGAGCAGGGACCCACTCAGTTCAGCTGCTGATCCTGGCATCCTGTAATGAATGTCATATCATCTAGCTCCCAGGTGACTCTCAGCAGTCTCCTGGAGATTTATATCTAATTCCTGGAGACTCTTGGGCAATCCTGCAGATAGGTAACCCTACGACCTAGGGAACTAAGACCCCAGGGAACTGGAGCCACCAGCTTGTGACCTATGCTGTGGAAGGTGGGGTGAGACAGCACTTCCCTGGCTCCATCCTTGTTGACATTATATTCTTCCTTTAGCCTTAGGAAAGCCAGAGGTGGGTGCAATCTTAGGGGTTCGTAGTGTAGATAGTAGGTGGATGAGTCTGAGGATACTGAAAACAGTATTGACTGGGTATTAGGAACAGACTGAGTGAGGTGTACTGCACGAGCTCATCTGCAGTATTTGAACTGGCTCCTGGGAACTGATTAATGCAGAGGCATAATGATGAGGCTAGAAGCCCAGGGTAACCACCACACGCAGGGGCACCAGCAACTCCAAGTTTACATTACACTGCTGACAGCTGGTTTTTGATCCCCCTCTAAACTGGCAACAGGGTTAGCTGCCCTGATCACCCTCTAGTTATGCCCCTGAACAAAGGTAGCTCCAAAACATAATGGTATCAACATAGGGAGGTTAGAGCTGATGGTAAGGCTGCATTTCTACTCTACAAATTTTATGATTTGTACCATTTACTACTTTCACTTCTACACCCAGAACAAAGTGACTACAGGCCTGGCTAGAAAACTTCCAAATGTGACCCTTCCCGCCCCAGTCACTCTCCAGCATGCCACAGACAGGAGTCTCAAAAAAAGAAGCAGGGTGTACTGCTAGCAGAAATCTTCTGTACAGGAGGGGAGAAGGGCACATTCTGACTTCTGTTTTGTTCGTGTAACACTGGAGCAGTTCTACTAAACCATTTACATTTATACAAATGTAGCTGAGATTAGAATTTATCAGAGCCAAGGAAATTTCATCTTCTTCTAGCTAAAAGGGTTACTTTAGCCATCAGAACATTGCATAACCCTTCTACACTTGAACTCAAGACTGAGTTTATCTTTATTTTGTGTCATCAGAAAAGGCCTTGACTAAGATAACCTTCTCTTTTGTATTATAAAGTAGCACTTTTTCCTGCCAGTCATGAATATTGTACCTGGAGCCTGTCAACATCTAGAGCCTCTCAGCATCAGAGCACAGCAGGAGGCTAGAGGTCATATTTGATGTTTGATTAATATATGTAGGTTGTTTTATTTACTTAAGCTTTCTAGGTGGCATGAGAATGTGATTTTGGTTTTCTATCAATAGACAAAATGGGAAGTGGTTTGGTCAGGACAAAGAATTTGATGAGTATAAGGAGGCCTTAACTGTGTAAGCATTAGGGGTGTGCAAAGCGGGTCGTATTCGATTCGGATTCAGCCCGAATTGGGGGCCAGTGATTCAATCCGCAGTTTTGGATCACTTTCCTGATTCGATTCAGCTGAATCCAAATGTGAAGATTCGATTCTGATTTGCAAAAAAATCTGCGATTCAGTCACAGACACAAGTTTATATGTTTTTTTTCTACATACCTTGAGGTACCAGGCACAGCTCGTGAACACTAAGATGGGGAGGCAGATGGAGCATCCCACAGGAGCGTGAGGTGGGGTCCCTGCATGCTTGGCAGCAGACCTAGAAGTGGACTGGAAGTACTTCCAGTCCATCTCTGGGTCTGCTGCCAAGTGTGCAGGGGACCACCCCGCACCCTCCCGGCTCAGCGATCAGCTGCAGGGGAACCCTGGGTGCCCCCCTAGACCCAGGAGGCACCACTTAGCGGGGTGGGGGATCCCTTGCACACTCTGCGGTGGACCCGGAAGTGGACTGGAAGTGCTTCTGGTCCACTTCTGGGTCCACCGCCAAGCGTGCTGGGGACTGCCCGCCCCCCCCGTGGGACATTCCATCTGCCCCACCATCTCAGCATTCACAAGCCACCTGGTACCTTGAGGTATGTAGAAGAAACATATAAAGCTGTGTCTATGTCCGAATCATCGAATCTCTCCAAATGGAATCAGAGGCTTCCAATTCAATTAAGAGAGATTAATGGCTCTCCTGATTCAATTCAGATTCAGACATTCAGCCACTGAATCAGGCCAAAGCTCCTCCAAATCAAATCAGCGACCAAAGCTTCACACAGCCCTAGTAAGCATGTGGGAAACAGGAACTGGAATATATTTGCATAGACCAGCTGGTGTTTACTAGCTAGGACTGTGCCTGCTGCTCAGCTCAAGCCCTAGAAGGATGCACAAGGAGCCATGTGATGATTCAAGCTCTCTGTGTGTCTAGGCTCAGTGGCTATTAATCAGTTTGGATTTATGAGCTGTCTGCGTCTTACTGCTCTGCCTGGATACCTGCAGGTTTTGTGGGTCACTCTGGTACAAGTGAGGCTTGCCTGGATGCAAGGCAAGTGGCGTACTCTGCTTCCATGCCTTGATCAACTGATGCTACTTCTATGCAAACAAGTTGGCAGGGGTGGATGCAAGAAGGGGTCTGACTTAAGATGGGTCTAAAACAGGGATGTTTCTCTCAGTATGATTACTCCTGGCTTAGCCTGGACCATTTTCAGGTTGTACTTTTTCTCAAGTTAAACAGCAGACCCAGGCTCCATGGGCCTCTCTTCCTGGAGGTGAACTCAAAGGGCTACTTGCTCTGGGGTTCCTCTTTCTTGCTCCTTCCTCTCAGAGACCCATTCTCCCCTCCCTACTTTGCACTCTCTCATAGGCTAGGGACAGAAATTAGACACAAACCAGTTTAAGTAATCAGAAATAGGTTAAAATTTGTAACACAACAGAAGTTCAGTACACACAAACCACTTTCAAAATGGCCAAAACCAGTTTAAGATAAACCTGGATGGATGTTGTATCTGACTTAACTTGAATCCGGAGGGGATCTGGGACAGAAGCTCAATAAACCAATTTAACCTAAATCAGTTAACTCACAGTCCCCCAGCATCCCACAGTGCTTTGCACTTTCCCAGCAAAACCCTCCCATCACAGGGTGAGTGGGCTAGCCTTGGTCCAAACTGTCTGCTCCAACCAAGCAGGGGGGAGTGATCTAGTGCCCCCCAGCTTCTGGCCTGGGCCACTGAAGGCATGTGGCTGCATTTCCTGAATCAAAAGTGAATGACTGTTCACTTGCTTATCAATTAAATCTACACAGCTTAGACTAACCTGCAAAGATTGAATCAATTCAGCATCAGGTTTTTTGACTGTCTGTACTTAGCCATGAAGATCTCTCAGAGACATCCAGACTGTTTCTCTGGATTCATGTCTTCCTCCAAATCCAGTTACCTCTTCTCTCTAGTTCTCTCAGCCTCTACTCATTGGAGGGAAGAAGGGGATGGAAATAGTAGGGACCAGAATTTCACCAAGTGCTGTAGCCACTAGGTGAAGTCACAGTCTATGGAGTGTCTCTTTGGTTGTGGAAATTCAAATGCATGTGTCCCATCTCCAGGAAAGATCTTAACCACCTGGCTATAGGTTATTCTAGGCAGGTGCATTCACTGCCCCTCCTCTTGCATTCCTGTCTTTAGTCACCCAGCTTCAAGATTCATCGGGACAGAGGGCATGAGCACAAAAGGAAGCCTAACGGTGTGGTCTAGTGATTAAGGCACACAGAAGGACACAGTTCTGTTCTCAGGTCTCATTCACCGGGCGTTTTGATTCTTGATGGGGAGAGGGCTGGGTGAAGAAAAGACGCTAAAGTTCATACAAAGCCTTGGAATCCCAAGGTGAAATTAATCCACCGATACAGATGAAACAGTTTAAGTACCTGGAACCATAGATTGTTTAAGTGATAAACCAGTTTTTGACAGCTGTGGCCTACACCATAGGTGCAGACAGAATAATTTTCTTTTCATCAGTTTAGTATCATAGTTCATTCAAAGTTGAAAAACTGATTGGAAGTTGTAAAAGCAGAAAAGCTTGTTTTCTTCCTTCATAATTCTAAGGAATATGGTTGTTTATAGATGTGCTCTGGGAGGGTGGGGGGAAGGTGCTTTAATTAGAGTGGCTCAGAGTGGGGGTGGGGGTGCTTTAACTGAAGCTTATTGAACAAGGTTTAGTTAAAGTGCTCCTGCTGCCATTTTTCAGCACAGGGATGCTGGTACACATTACGCTGCTAATTACCACCTTCCAGCAGACTTGATTAGTTGGAGCAGCCTCACTGCACATGTACAGATGCTTAATAATAATAATAATAATAATAATAATGCAGACTAGATTTCAGCTTCTTATACGTAGTTATAAAAGTCTTGAAAGGCATGGTGACCAGAAAAATAAACAAAACAGTTCAGTTATTAGGTAGATATAGGACTTCCTTGTTTCTCACATACATACAGAGAACATAAAAAAAATTCTTCAGTATTTGATACCATTAGCATATTTACATAGTTAATAATTAGTTGTAGAATGCTTTTTAAAATTAAGAATCAAGAAATGTAATAAGGTGTAAAGTAATTCAGAATCTGCATAAATAGTGTTAAAAATGTTGTGCTTAAATGCATATGTAATGTGTTCTGTTTAGCAAAATCGGGTATCAAATTTAGCATAAAGGCCATAATTACTTGCAAGTCTGAATGATTAAGATTCAGTGAGAGTCAACCTTTCTTCAGGAAAATAATTAAAAGTAGAACAGCAACACAAGTTTAAAATAACTGTTATCTAAATCAGTATTTTTTACTTACCAATTTTAAATCAGGATGAGAAAAAGCCCACTCATTTAAAAATCACTATATCCTCCTGAACAATTTTTTCCTGAAAAATTCTGTTTACAAGGGAAACATGAAAACTCAAAGACCAGGGGCTATAGTTGCAGTAAGAACAGGGAATCGGGTTAGAAAACTTGGGGGTTTATTAATACATTTTTTTATGCAGTGTCTATGACTACAATCAGCTTATTTCAAGAACAGCCATTTCAAATTGGTTTCTGAGCAAGAGGCTGCATTTTAAGTTGAGCTCTCTCATCCAATTAAAGAAAAAATAATTTCTATTTTTGCTTTTTCCTTCGATTCTGAGCTGGTAACATCTGGAATTTCAACCATGGATTCAATATCAGATGCATACAATATAGCCATTTCTCTAGAAGTTGAACTCTCTTTTACTGTCAGGCTAGCATATTGTCCTTAGGCTGACACCTCCTACGTACATTTAGGAAAACTACAGTGGCTGTTGCTTCAGCAGAACAAAGCTCAGATACTGTTTCTTCTACTCAGATCATGTAGAAAATAACCAGTGCCTTTGTACCATGAAAAATAAACCAGCAGCTTGTCTTCTGCCCTCTCCCATACACTGAGAACATTAGCTACCTGGGGAATACAAAACCCTGTAGTTGGAATTTCTCACCTGGCCTTTAGGAAGCTCAGGTACACCAGGCTCATGTTTTCTCTCAGCCTAACTATTTTTATTCTCCTGATGATGAACTCTCTGCACCTCTTATTCTCTCACTGCAATTTCTGGAGAGGAGAGAAACACCTGCTCAGATTTTTAACCCTACTATGGCAGGGCACTACTTGTGCCTGCCATTTTAAGGACCAGAAGGCAGCAGCCGGCAGGTGCCTGATTAGGGCAGCCATTTTAGATTCAGGGCTGCCCATATAAACAGGGCATTTTGCTGCTGGGAGGCTAGGCAACAACATTGCCTGGCTACAGGGTTGCTGGTATCATCTGGAAGTAAAGGAGGAGCTGTAGAGGATGGATAGGAGGCTCCTGGTCCTGGGCATGACCTAAAACTGCACCCTGCCGGGAGTGGGTGGCCTGGTGGGGCTCTCAGTGGTGTGGGAGCCCCCAGGCCAGTTGCCATTCCAGTGAAAGGCAGGTTGGGGCACTGTAACCCCCTAGCCCCCACAACTAGGTGGGTTACCCCCTTTTGTAGGGTCTGGAAGGTGGACCACCAGAGACTGAGAGAGTGGGGCCATAGACTCACACCTGTCTGGACATCCCCTGACTGGTCAATGCTAGGGCCGGGACTTGAAGGGTTGAAGGGCCAGGGGCCCACCGCGAGGGATGCCCAAGAGCTGAGGGCCTGGGGTTCTGACTGGCCTGGAGGTGGGCTAGAGCTAGTGGCCAAAGGTTGTGGGGGGACCACACCTGTAAGGGGGAAGCAGTCCAGGGAGCTATGCTGCCCACAATGAAGGTGGAATAGGCCACCAGAATGGAGGGATCCAGGTGGGGTTCAACTAGTAGGATTCTGGGGCCCAGTGTGGGCTGGTCATGTTAGTAACATCTGGATGCCATTTGCGAGGCTTGGGCTGCGGTATAGGGGAGGAACAGAGCCGCAGATAGTGCCCCCTGGCATCAGGGCAGGAAATGGGCAGCCTCCTGCTTTATTTACATCAATTAATTAATTAATTGGCAACAAGGCATGGCGGGAGAGAAAATGGGTGGTTAGCCCAGAAACAGGTGAGCAGGACACGGGGAAATCAGCCCTGAGAGAGCCCCCCTGTTACACCTACCTTATTGGTGAGTGACTGGTAAGCAGGAAAGCCTATAGCTTTCCTGATGACCTTACAGGCCCTTAGAGAACACATCAAAGTTACTTGAAACCTTTTGAGCTCTATTTGTTAGTGAGCAATTACAGAAGCATTCTTTGCATGTGCACAGGGCAGCTTGAGCCTCCCAGACCATTTCACAGAGCCTCAAGCCCTGTGAAATGGCCCGGGAGGCTCTGGTCACTCATTTCTAGAAGGCTTCTTATATAGCTAGACAATGAACTTGTGAACTGACAGTCACACTGAGACCACAACATCAGAGTACAGGTGCCTGGCCTTTATTAGACATTTCACTGAATACAAAGAAACTTGGTTTTATTTTTTTACATTAAATACACATTCTTGTCATAAAAATTCACATTTGCTATACAGAACTGTAGGCATTGATTTTACACAACATTTATTAAAATACTATTGATTACATCCTAAAGAGAAGGTGCAGCCCTGTGAACCTTTGGTGCATAATACACACGGGCTAACTGTCCCCAGTGTTACATAATCAGACTTCCCACAAAAATAGAGCAACAGCATTTCAGTGCATTAGGAATTGCTTGGAACAATAAGGCTTTTATGCAGAAAATCTGAATACCTTTGGACAAGGGGAAGCACAAAAATGTTGTCCTTTTAACCTTACATGCTTCTATAACTATTCATGACTGCAGCATCTGCCCTGAAAAATCCAGCTATTTCTGTTTCTTACATTATATCTTTAAACACATATTTTATTCCACGTGATTATAATGACACTTAAAGGCAGTGGATTCTGCTTCAAGGATCCCAGCTTCACAGGTGATATAACACTCATCAAAATAGATGTGTGAAGTTGCATGTTTCACAGAACCTAGAAATGTTTTCAAATCCAATTGACTTTGATAGAATTCAGCATGAGTGAAAAGGTTCATCCTTATTGCTCCAATGTCAGGACTGAGGCCTAAGTGCTCTAGTTTATATCCATACTAGCACATGAAGGTTTCCACTGCATGCTTACTAGTTAGTTGTTCATTCTAGCTTTCAATCTAGAGTTACAAATTTCAGGGCTAATTCTCTTCAATTAAACAAGAACTGATCAAGCATGTGCATGCATCTGGAGACTGGGGATGGACGGGGGCTATATAAACCTGCCTCGGCCTTCTCTCAGTCATGCGTACATATTTTCTCTACATGGAAGCTGTTGACCAAGCTGAAGCTCTACAATGAAATGAACAACCTTCTTTTGGCCAGTATAAATGCACCTTTGCTCATAGCAGCTTGTGATGTTGCAAGGGTGCCTGAAGGATGAGGTGAAGAGAGTTGATGTGCTTTGAAAGGAGGTGAGGGAAGACTGAATGTTTAGGTTGGAGAGAAAGTGATGGCAAGAGAAAGCATACTTAAATTAGACAAACAGTGCTCTTCCTGGGGTAGATCTCTACCAAGTTTCACCTCAATGCTTCAACCACATTACAAGGACCACTCATCCACTGCTTAAGGGGTCTCTCTGAAGCTACCTCTACTGAATATGAAGCAGCTCTACACACAGTTGGCTGGATGGGCAGATTTGGAATTAGATCCTCTCTGTAACATGAATTAACGTTCTGAGGGTCCAGTCATCCTTCTCAGCCAGCAGAGGTTTCTCAAGCAGAATTGAGGGATGGTAGGGTGGAGCCATACTTGACTGTTGAGAAGGCAGAGGTGGCTGACTTGCCATATTTCTGGATAATACAAATATACCAATGCTTCTCTTCTCTCCTAGAGCACCTACCCTCATACCTCTGTGATCTGGTGGGAGTTGCACTGTCTTTTTTTAATAAGAGCTGTTATTGGTTCCGAGAGCAAATTTCTAGCAATAGGAAGGACTGACCAGCACACTTCCTTGGCTTTAGCTATGTCCACATCTACTTTTAGAATTAATCTAGATCTGGGGGCAGGAAACGGGTTCCATTACTGTGGACTCTCAATGGTATTCCCACCAGAGGACATTATATTAGTCTTGTACAGATATTTCTCCACAGCTGACATATTCTGGACATTTCTTCCATTAGTATCAGAATTACACTTCAATATGGAGCAAATTACATGCCCTCTGTTACACATATGTAATTCCCACTGATGTAATGAGGAGTTATGAGTCTATATGACAGAGAGTGATCTGGTCCATATCAGAAATGCAACAAGATCTTGCATATTGTGTCCAGTTAAATTATTTGAACACTCAAGGATGTTATTCCTTATCGAACAATGTTTTTTTGAGCTGCAAGTAAAGTCAAGCTTAATTACTACTAAGTAAAACAGCCCAGCCCTTGGTACAGTATTGATCAACTGTATGACTTGTTTTGAAATCTGAATTCATAACTACAGACTTAACAAAATTATGTAGATGCATTAAGGCAGGTAACATGACTGCCATTTTCCTTTAGGATAAGTTATTTCTCACATCGTACACAACCCACACCCCCACACACGCACGCACACGTACACACACCCCCCCCCCCCCCCACAACACACAACCAACAACAAACACAAACAAAAAACACAACACCCCCCCCCCCAAAATCCCCAAAAATTCATTAAAGAGTATCAGTAAAAAAAAGTCACTGAACTCCAACAAACTTGTAATCAGTACATTTTACATACTATACAGCATATTTTATCCTTGTCATCAGGTAAACATGTACAATTCAGAACAATGTTGACTGTATGTAACACAGAAGCTACCACTGAGATATGGCAAACACATCATATACACTATTAGCTTTTACTTCACCAAAAAAGAGTTTAGCAGTTTAAAATGGTGTTAGCTGAACTCTTGAAATCCCCCTACAGACTACTGAGCTGGTAACACTTATCACTCCATGTACAGTATGCAGAATAAACAATGGAGCTATATTCTCAGCAGATTTCTCTTTTTTATATTTCCCATTTAGCTTTCAGAATTTGTTACCTCCTTTACAATATACCATATACTACACACAGTGGCTAATTTCTGTGCTCACCTACACCAGTGTTATACTGTGGTGACTCCTATTAAGTCCACAGAATGGTTCTGGATTTATACCAGTGTCAGCTAAAGCAGAATTTGAGTCCAACATACACACACAGATAAAGACATATATTCTTTTACAGAAACAAATACCATGAGGGTCTAGAATGGCAGAATATATGTGCAAACTACATTTATAAAAAGACTGGGGCAAATTCTGCTATCAGTTCTATTAACTGCAATCTCATTAATTTCAACACTAGCAATACTTCAAGTGGCATTCATCACTGAAAACTGAGCAGAAGTTGGCCCTTTTAGTCTGATACTGATCTCATATATACTGGCATAAGTCTTGAATAAATCAACTGAAACCAGTGTTATACAACCAGTGTGTTGTATGATCATAGTTAGCCAGATCAGAATCAGAGATGGCCGACCAGATCCTCAATTGGTCTAAATCAGCTCCACCAAAGTAGATGTAGTAATACCAGTTTACAGCAGCTGAGTATATGCCCCATTTTCTTAAAGCTTTCATTTATGTTGTGCTCTGCAGTAATAAGTATTTTTTCAGGTCTGCACGAAAGAAAACATTCAGTAATCTCAAGAAAAATGTCCAACCCCCCTTAACAGATGCATTGAGGGGTTACATGCATATAAGAGGGGAACAATGGGATGACAGAAAATTAATTAACAGTACGAACTCCAAAATTACATATAATAGATGGATAAATGATGATGACCAGTAGTTTAGCTAGATTCTTTCCTCTTATGAGTAGATTATAGTAATTTTATATTCCATGTAGAGGATTCCTTGTGATACATATGCAGAAAAAAACAAAATGGAGCATGTCCAGCAACTGAACCAATGGGCGCCCAATTCAGCAGTACTTCTTCAGGCAAATTTCCTGCTCCTGTTGAGGTCAAAGAACATATGGTTGATAAAACTGGGCTCTAAGATGGTCCATCTGTATGTCATGGTCTTTTCTGATATATTTTTGGCAAGTATTCCACAAAGACCTCTAAGGAAAGTCAGCTTGTGCCTGGACAATATGCTTACATTTTTTGTCCATCATAGTTTATAGCATCAACAAATTGTATATAGTTCTCAAATTCCTTTCCTTTTCTATTCTTTTTAAACAAAATTAAGGCAAGTTTGTTTACCCACAGTCCCTGTCCTGCTATGCTTTTTCACTACAAATAAGATAAAAATGTGACTGAATGTATAATTTGTCTGACAGATTTCTGAGCATTTTACCAAGAGTAATAAAAAGATTTTCCCTATTCATGGAGAAACATCATGATTTATCCTTATCTGCAGAGGACTTTTTTGATTCACTTTTTTTTTCCAGCACCCAAATGACAATATTGATGCTAAGCAAACATTTTAACAATGCCAATAAGCTCAAGATACAACACAGTTATAATATATATACTTTTTTCTTAAATACATTAAAACATCTCTTTTTGGTACATATTTATATAATTGAAACCCTTTTTGTGGCATTGTATGTGTGCTTGTCTCAGGGTTCCAAGAGGAAATCAATATTGTGGCTCTTAAGTACATATATTTAGAAACCTGCTTACAAATTAAAAAGCAAATTAGATTTATGTTTTGCCATACCCTAAATATTATCAAAGCTCAAAACATGTATATGTAATACTCCCATTTAGTTAAAATGTTTGACCACAAATAACTGAAAAATGACAAAAATGACAGTAGAAATTAAAAAAAGGCTCATAAACCAGCTTCCTAACTCATATCTCCAAGAAGTAAAGAAAGAATTTGTAGCCTGACACCACTGGGGACACCCTGTTTTATAGAAAAAGGCACTGCCTCAAAAATTGTGCAAAACGTGGCAGTTTTAATATGCATTGGGCACTGCAAAACTGATTGCTATGCGTAATTGATTATTTCACACTCGTTCAATTTTCATTTGAAAGGATCTGTAAATGGAAAACAAAATTCAGCCCAACACCCTACGGAATGTTGTCTGGATTGGGTGGAAACCATAACGCCCCTCTCTGTCTTCTGTTGGAAGAGAGAGCATTTGTGAACTTCAGCAAACTTTTTAGTCAGTTTTAGTAAAGTTTTGGGTTCATAAACAAACTAAACTGGCCCAGTTTTGCTGTTTCACTGTTATTGTTTCAAATAGCCCTAATCACTACACAGAGACCACTAATGAAAGAGATGGTGTATATTTACTTTCTTTCATTTGTTGCTCTGATACTTAAAACCTGGATATAGTTATGAATGTGTGGATATTTTACCCTGTACATGCATGTAATATTTTTGGCTTCACTGTATATATACATGCACACACCCCTTCCAGCACATCTCCAAGTACCAAATATCAACAAGTTTATATTTTATTCTAATATTTTGTTAATGAAAAATACATCTGTCTAGTGACATTATTTTCTTCTTTTCCAGTCATGTTTCCTCATATTTTAGATGGAGGTTAGCAAAGAGCAGAATAACACCATGCTTACTCCTTACTCAATCAAATGTTTCACTGATTCACAGATTCATAGAAGTTTAGGGCTGGAAGGGACCTTGTGAGATCATTGGGTCCAGCCCCACTGCTCTGGGCAGGAAAGACTGCTGGGGTCAGATAACCCCTATCAAAGGAAGCTTGACTGAGTAAAGAAGCCACTTAGTTTTGTCTTATAAAGCCTAACCCATCAAGAGCAGTCTTCTTGTACTGCTGTGTAGTTTGTTATTTGTAGACATGGTATGTTTTGCATTAACAAATGACATGCATGCATATCAGTACATATACTACATACAACCAACTGTATTCCAGTTCTTGAGTTGTTGAAACCCTACAATGACACTGCTCTTATTTTGCTATGCTTCACCAACATTTTCATGTATTAGAGTTGTGTATGTTTCTTAAATAATAGAATGACTAGTGCCATGTAAGGCAATCCATACCTCTTCTCATGATTTACTGTGAGCCACACAGAAAGGGCTATAAAGTTAGTTGCTACTCATTGAACTCCTGCACTGTTTAATACAACATTTTTTTCATTCCTGAATTGGCACCATTGTTTAAATCAGCAGATAACTATTCTGTGTTTATAGCTGCCTGAAAGAGAATGTATACTGCACCTTCATATTAAAAAAATCAGTTTTTAGGTTGTATAGATGTATTCCCACAGAAAGCACATTCCTATTGATACAAACAAATCCCGTTCATTTTAAGCATATGAATACGAATGATTTAGAAATTGATCCAATGTTCACTATGGGAAAATGGCCTGTTAACTTCAATATACCTTTTATCAGACCTCTAATAGGTCCACCCATAGGAAGGATTTTTAAAAGTGGTCAATATTAACCTAGTCCTACTCCCATTGAAGTCCATGACAAGCTTCCACTGACTTGTATGACAGCAGAATTAGGTCAATACTGTATATCTTTTTAACTTCAACAGGAGAAGAGGCACTTCTGAAAATCCCCTACTGTGTATGAAAGGTGACCAAGATTTAGCTGATACTCTGCAGAGACTACCTAATGTGGCTATGTTTACTGTCAACCATATGAATGTTGAAGGCATGACTTCATATTTACTTTGCTTCACAAAGCCCAGTAAACCTGATGTCCACTAATAAATGCAATCAGCTATGTTGTCTCATGGATGGAGGACATGGACTAAAAGCATCAAGGTAATATACTGCCCTCAGTCAGCAGCACAAGTGTTCATATTGTGGAATCCCCTTTGCAGACAGAGAACAATATATAGCTATTAATTCTGTATATAGCACATTTCTTGGCACTGTTAATAAAGTCAAATGTAAGACACAGAAATTATATTTGGTATTTCATGGAAAAGATTTTAGTGATTTCTTTTGTTTAAATTTGTCAATAGATCCTGTTTTGCTTGTCAAATGAAAAATGCATGGGTTTATTAGCATAGAAAATGATTAATCAATGAAAATGGTACCCTTTTGCCCACCCACAAAAAGCCCTAAACACTTCAGAGATTCAGTGTTATAGGAAGATCAGAGCGTTACAAGATATTTTTCTAATACATTTTAAAATCTATTTAATGCACAGCAAACATATTACAGTACTATCAAGTAGTGTCAACTTCCCCTTCATCCAGCGCATAGTTGAGTTTTATGACAGTGCTGATGAAGTCGCCAAGTTCTACAAAATCTGCAGTGATAATATTGATGCCACTTTCTCCTGGTTTCTGGGTTCGGACCCATTGCATCATTGCAGGAAGAGCTCTGAGGAAGAAAAAGTGAAAAAGAGTTATTCATAAAGGAGTAAGACATGCATAGTTGGAAGGGTTTTCAAAAGTGTTAAGCATTCCATTTGCTCCTCCTAATCTTAGGAAAGAAGTGTCGCAGGACACTAAGGTGCCTGCTCCTTTAAGGGCTGAAACTGCCTAGGGAGAGAACCCTAGCAGTCACTCAGGAACGTCTCAGCTGCAAGTTACCATGGCAGCATGAATGAGGGAATTAGCTCGCACCTGCAGGTGGTTAGCTGACTGGAAGAGGCAGGGCCTGGGCTGGGACCAGAGAGGGAGTTCTCTACGAGCAGCCAAGGGGGAAGGAGCTTTCCTAGAGGAAGCTAAGCAAAGAGGCTTGACGGCCCATCTCCTGCTCCTGGTAAGATTAAGGGACTTCAGGAGCTCACCAGACCCTGACCTACAAGGCATGTTGTGCTGGGGGAAGGGTGATTCATTTAAAGGGACAGAACACACCCTGAGCTGCTTGCATTATGTTATAGCCCAGGGGCTCATATTTTGACTTGTTTGTAAACTGGTGGATTGGGCTGAGGCTATTGGGGAAGGAGGAGGCCTCATTGGGGGCCCACTGCAGTGTGGGTACCCCAGCGCCAGTGTGGGCACAGTATCCGAGGGGTGAGCGTACCCCAGCAACAGTGTGGGTGCAGTATCTGGGGTGAGTGGACCCCAGCACCAGGGGTGCAGTGACAAAAGGGGTGAGTGGACCCCAGTGCTGAGGAGTGCAAAGAGAGAGAGACAGGGCTGCGGAGAGTCCAGTGATGATCAGAGGCCAAGTGAAACTAAGGCCTCAGAAGGACTCTGTGTGAATGCCATCTGCAAGGCTTGGGGCATGGTAAAGGGACAGTTTGGAGCCACACATCTAGTCCATAAGGCTGAAGGTGTCCCAAGAGGCATCCATTTTGGAGCAAGACCCAAAAGGGGTCCAAGAACCCATAGGGTTCAGTGGGGTCCATCAGGACTGTGTCCAACAACACAAACTCGAGGGCAGCCTCCCCATCTATTAGAGTTACAGCAAGACATGGCAGGAAAGAAAGAGGGTGCCTGTGGGTCAGGATTGGCATGGTCAAGGAGCCCTAGGGGTATCACGGCCATCCTGGGGGACCCTATTCTGTGACAAAATGGTGCATTAGCCGGGAAGTCAAGGCCATGCACGGGGACAAGCCCGTGTCCCTAGTTAGGGAAACAAACCTTTGGGTCAGTTTAGAATCACAGCGAATCAAAGTGAAAGGCAGTGAGACTGGGGCTCAGGAAGATGATGTGAGGTTGGGGAAAAAAATACTGCTGTTAGAGACAGTAGAGGGGAAGACTTTAGGTCTGGGCTAGGAAAGAAGTAGGGCCAGACAGAATCATGACAGAAGTAGAGACTCTGGAAGGTATGCGGCAAGAAGCCTTCACCTGGCAATTGAGGATGGACGAGGTAGAGGAAAAAGTTGCCCGTCTAGAGTATGAATTAGAAATGGTGAAGTCCCAAAATGAGCAAGCCAAGGCGAAAGTGGCTGCTTTAGAGCTGTGAGTGCAACCTGGGAAGAAAGAAGGCAGGTCTAAGGAAATCAAGCGCCTGACTGCAGCTGAGGTGGAAAAGACTCGAGTGCTGGAACAGCTCATGGCAAATGAGGCCAAGAAGAGCAAACAGCGGGAGGAAAAATTGCAAGAGATGCAGAAGGAGATGGCTGAATGGAGGATCAAGTCTCCTGAACCCGGTATGGCCCGGACGGTGGAACAAAAGGATGTTCTACAGAAGCTGGAAATATCAAAGAGCCTTATGGGAGTCCTCCAGAAAGAAATCCACAGCCAGGTGAACCAGATAGAAGGGCTGCATGAGGACCTGGAGAGCTGGCAAGAGTGATGCTTACGGGCCAAACACCAGGTTGAAGAGTTGTGAGAAAAGCTAATTGAGAGCCATAACCAGTCAGAAGAGACAGGGAAAGCTATAGCAAAAGGAATGGAGAAAGTGAGAGGGTACATGGTGAATCACAAGGCACTGCAGGATCAGAAGCAGTCCCCTGAAACAGGTAAAAGCCAGAACTGAGGAGTGTGCAGAATTGCGAGCTCAGTGGCAAAGGGTGAAGAGGGTAAAGGACCAACTTGGGGGAGAGAGACAGTCCCTGAAGACCCCTTTAGAAGAGGGTGCAGCCAGGGAGATGGTGTTGCGGGCAGAGATACAGCAGTAAACATTACAGACCACTCAACCACGGGAAGATAGACTGGTTGCAACTATCTGGCATGCGGTTGGAAGAGTATGCATCCAGGGATAACGCAGAATGCAGGGAGCACTTTCAGGAGCTCAAAGTCTTGAAAGAGTTTTTAATAGAGACTGAAAAACTGATAGAGACTTCATGGCTCATATTCCTAAAGGTCCAGGGAGACCAGGAACAACCTAGAAAGGCAGGCTCAGGAAACACCAGAGAAGAGGGGCAAACAGAGCAGAAGAATACAATGATGGAGGTGCCCTCAGGGGCAGATCCCATGACAGTGCGAGAAGAGATCATCTCCACAGTCAGGGAGTGCCTGGATCGGAAATGGCGTCAGTGGATAAGTCAGCATGCAAAGGAGGTGAACCGCCTAAGAAAGCAGCTAGAAGGACTTACTAGTGAGCATGACTCTGGAAGACTGGCAGTGCCAAACCAGGTACAACAGACAGAAGTCGATAAGGCGGGTGTGGCAACTGTGCAGAAGCATGAGTAGTCCAGTACGAGAAGCAGGATCAGTGATCCGAGTTGCCAAGGCCACACTCAGAAGGGGCAATGTTTAAAACAAAAAGGTCAAAGACCAAAGATGACCCAGGTCTTAGTAAACAGTGAAACTGATACATGTTTCAAAGGAGAGAATGGCCAAAGCCCTAGGCAAATGGTGGCCAATAGAGCCTGAAATGAGGAGAAGAGGCCAAGCACCAAGGGAAGTTCAAGGGAAAACAGAAGTATGCCCCAAGTCCCACCTTGAGGACAAGCTACCAAGCCCCGCACAGAAGCAAATACCATGCCAGACCCAGACTGCAGACCAAGCTAAGAAAGCAGAAGTTTCCTCAGCATCAAAAATAACCAGGCAAGACGGAGGGCAAATATTGGGAAGAAGGCAATGTGTATATGTTAGTAACCTCCCAGGGCAAGTTAAATGGTGGACCCTGAGGAAATTGGTTGCAGCTAGAGTCGGGGGAGTAGCCGATTTGAGAGTGTATACAGGGCCTGGGGGAAGACCCACCAGCCCGGGAAAGAGAGAATTCTGGGGTGAGGAATATGCCCAGAGAGCACTAAGGATGCGGTGGGAGCTTTGGGGAAGGCTCATGGACCT
>NW_005842636.1:586529-607900 GCF_000455745.1 Alligator sinensis
TAGGGAAAAGAGACTCTTCACAACCCAAAGAAGAAGAGATCTAGGGCACATGAGGAGTGAAGGGGAAAATGTATCCCAAGAAATACAAGACGGCTCTCCCACGAGGAGAGAGGAGGCTGCAGCTTCATGCTTAAGGTCTGTATAAGGAAGAACAGACTGGCCTAATTTCCACCCTACCAAGGTTGGCTAATGTGGGGGGACTACCAGTGGCAGGGTAATTCCCATCAAATCCCACATGGTGCATCCTTGGGGAAAAGGTGAGAAGGAGGCACCTGAAAACCTCTGCCTCCTGTTCCTCAGTTGCTGGGTGACAGAAGAAAGGCCGAGAGAAGTCCAAGTAGGATGTGATGCCAAAATGTGTGAAGACCCACTCTGGTGAGTTAGGATCTTAAGTGGGGAGGTGTGTTGCAGGGCACTAAGGTGCCTGCTCCTTTAAGGGCTGAAACTGCCTAGGGAGAGAGCCCTTGCAGTCACTCAGGAACGTCTCAGCTGCAAGTTACCATGGCAGCATGAATGAGGGAATTAGCTCGCACCTGCAGGCAGTCAGCTGACCAGGAGAGGCAGGGCCTGGGGCATATATAAACCCCAGGGCTGGGACCAGAGAAGGAGTTCTCTGCCAACAGCCAAGGGGGAAGGAGCTCTGCTAGAGGAAGCTAAGTGAAGAGGCTTGACAGCCCATCTCCTGCTTCTGGTAAGATTAAGGGACTTCAGGAGCTCACCAGACCCTGGCCTACAAGGCATGTTGTGCTGGGGGAAGGGTGATTCATTTAAAGGGACAGAACACACCCTGAGCTGCTTGCATTATGTTATAGCCCAGGGGCTTGTATTTTGATTCGTTTGTAAACCGGAGGATTGGGCTGAGGCTATTGTTGAAGGAGGAGGCCTCATTGGGGGCCCACTGCAGTGGGGGCACCCCAGCACCAGTGTGGGTGCAGTATCTGGGGGTGAGCAGACCCCAGCGCCACGGGCACAGACAGAGACAGGGCTGCAGAGAGCCCAGTGTCAACCAGAGGCCAAGTGAAACTATGGCCTATGAAGGACTGTGTGTGAATGTCATCTACAAGGCTTGGGGCATGGTAAAGGGACAGTTTGGAGCCACGCATCTAGCCCATAAGGCTGAGGGTGTCCTGAGAGGTATCCATTTTGGAGCAAGACCCAAAAGGGGTCTGAGAACCCACAGGGTTCAGTGGGGTCTATCAGGGCAGTGTCCAACAATACACACTTGAGGGCAGCCTCCCCATCTATTACAGTTACAGCAAGATGTGGCAGGCGAGAGAGGCTGCCTGTGGGTCAGGACTGGCATGGTCAAGGAGCCCTAGGGGTATCACAGCCATCCTGGGGGACCCCTCTCTGTGACAGGAAGGAAGGAAGGAGTGCAGTGCTGTAGCAACTGGTTAGGAAGGAGAAATAACAAAAACCACATCACATAATTGTTAAAGCTTGGCTGATACATCCTAGAAAGCTTTGAAAAAACCCCAAAACATTCTTCTTATATTGTCCATAGCTCCCATATCATAATCCTCAAAAAGGGTCACTACACAGAATAGACCTTTTATCTGAATTTTAGGAGCTCCTGAAATGTATTCCCCATCCCCATGTGCAATTATGTTCACCAGGGCCAGAGACAATGGAAATACCTTGATTTCTGCAGTACAGGTATGGGATATAGTAATACCTTTGTTTTCTCAACTGTGTAAATTGAATGACCAATAGCCATGGGTTATGTTCCTTTTTGAGCTTATGATTAGTTTTGGAAAGAGCAGCACTGCAACCTTATTGATTCTTTTCTGAGACAGGATAGAGCCATTGTGTCAAACCCTCAGGCCATGTCCACATGAGTGCGGCAGACATTTGTTTCCCCAGGGACAAGTAGCAGTGGCACACCTTGTGCTTCTGCTACTTGTCCCTGGGAATGCCTGGATCTTACAAGGTCAAACCTTCCCCCCCCCCCCCCCCCCCCCCCCCCCCTGTGCTGCAAGGTAGCAGCGCAGGGAATGCCTGGGCAGTGTATGGTGCCACAGATGGGTCTGTGGCACCCCATACCACACACCCATGCTTGTCTGGATGTGGCTTCAATGTTTGACTACTGGACTGTGTAAGCCTATATGTTTGTGAAGAGACCTTTCTGATGCCATGGAGGGAATAAACTATGTTCTTTAATCATGTGCACAAGATATCTGATATTAGAAAGACCTTCATGGTTTTCTAGACAAAGGCAGTGTAAAATCTAACCTGTGGAAGCTTCTGTTAGCAAAGTTGCTCCTGACACTGTCATTTATACATATGCAAAGTATATGTAAAATGTTGAGCTGGCAGCAGCACTAATCGGGCCTAATGTTTTGAGCTGAAATTTAACCTCCTCAATAGTTTGAGGAAAAACAAAAAGCAAGCAAGCAAAACTGGTGATGTGCCCAAATTTTACGTGGCCTAAATAGTAAATATAAAATTATACAATGCAGACAGAAAGGATTAATCAGGACTGATTATGACATCACAGAGAAAAGCATAGCAAGTCAAGGCCTTTGTTCAGTAAAGCACTTAGACATATGCTTGAGCCCTTTTCTGGTCAAGAATATCCAGCAGCATAACACAGAGAACCACAAGCAGAGAGCTGGACAGTCTTTACTGTGAAGTTTATAACTCCTGAGAGCAAATAAACATCTGAGAACTGAACAAATTGTAGACTATGAGGAAACCAGTGAAGGATTGCTCAGAGGGGATTAAAGTCCCAAGTGCAGCACCACCTACAAATATAGATGATTTTTTCTGTGTGCCGTAGAACTCTGTTGGGCAGGGTCTCACAGAGGACAGTGTGTTACCTTTATTTTTAAATGCAAGCTTTATAACTGGTATTAGAGAGTCTACTACATATAAAATAAAACATACTGATTCTGGGCAGATGTGCTTTTTTTTTTTTTGTGTGTGTTTTAAGAACTCAGGTGCCCTTGATAAAATAAACTCATGCTAAATTCCCTCTGAGCCTTTCAAGTTACACCACTTCAGGCAAGGGTTAACTTTGGGCCTGCTACCTAGCTCTCACTAGGGTAATTTCAGTCTGCTCCATGGAGATAAAATGAAAAATCTGCAGTCCTTTAGCATCCCAGGATGCACTGCTCCCAGCCTCTCCTTCACCCTTCTCCACTCCCCACCCCCAACCCAGAGCAGGGATAGAGTCCAGGTGTTCCTTGCCCCCAGGAGCTGCCTGCTGCTGGGGAGAGCTCTGCCACTGGTGCCCAGGTGGGGACTACCTCCCCCTGCTCCAAGATTACCATCGTGGAGCAGGGGCTGGGAGATCCTTATCTCCTAGCACGAGCCCTGAAGTCATGCTGCTGGCACTGGGAGATAAGGAACTCCCAGCACTGGCCCCGTGACTGCGGAACTGACACTGAGAGATATAAGGGTCTCCCAGCCTGAGGCCCGTGGCCATGGAGCTCAGGCTCAGGCTGGGAAATAAGGGTCTCCCAACACCGGCCCTGTGGTGTCTCCCAGCACCGGCTTCTCATGAATGCAGAACTGGGTGGTGAATAGGCTAGGGATTTTGTTCTCCACTCAGCTCCACAAGCACAGAGCTAGGTGGGGAACAGGCTGGGGAGTTTGGGGCAAATTTTTAGGCAGAACTGGTATGTTCCACTTAAAGACTTTTTAAGGGTTTTTTAAATTTAACTTTTTGCAAATTCAACACAACATTTGGCTGAAAATCAAAGGAAAATCAACAAAGAGCCAAACACAGGAGAAAGAAGGACGTTTTGAGAACAAATGAACTTGGATTGATCAACAGTGGGTGTGTCTATACGAGACACTATGTTGCTGTAGCAATGAGCTATGAAGACGTACTGTTGGCAGACATGAACCGTGACTCTGATACTATTGCGCAATAGCAATGAGCTACAGCACACTAGTTTGTTGCTACTGCGCAGCAGGGTCGGAAATGACCTGTGCGCCACCAGGACTGTGCATTAACGGGAGTTACTGAGTAGTCATTTAGTATTTGCTAGTAATTCTAGCAAATGACTGTGCAGTAACAACTACACAGTCAGGTGCATGTCATCCAGTGTGATATGTATTTGATCATTCGTTACAAGCTTAACCATCTTTTACCTTCAAGCCTTCAGAGAGCTTGCAATTGGCCTAGGAAATTTGTGTGAAGGCTTACTTGAGATAATCCTGTATATAAAGAAAATGTGATAGCAGAATAAATGTTTTAGTGAAAATGTACTGGGTACGTACTTGTCTAGTTATAAAGTGCCTATAACCCTGACAGTATTGTTCTCTTTTCCTTCCTAGGTTCTTACCAATCTAACCTTTACCATAGAGGCATACTTCCTATTTTGATCAGTATTTTAATTCAGTCCTGTCTAAGTGGTTCCTTCTCATCTGACCTGCCATTAGCTAGCCAATGGGTCATTCCATTTATGCTTCAGGATGAACCTGAGCATACAATTCCCACTCGCATGCTGTCAGTTAAATTCATAAGAACCTCTTGTTTTCAGATGTATATCTGTCTCCTGGGAGTTTTCCAATATAAGTCGAGTCAATTAGACTAGAAAAAATCTTTGCATAGCAAAGCATGAGAACATTTCCATATCCCTATAGAGAATAAACAAAGGCAGCAAAATACATGGGGACAAATCTGTTGCTGGTGCAACTCCACCAACTTAAGAGTTAGGCTGAAGTTATTTTAAGTTTCTCTAATTAACTCTGCACATGATGAAATGTACATGGAAAGCAGAGGACATATTTCCCTCCTCCCACAATGCCACCTTGAAAAGGACTACATTAATGGTTACAAGAAACTGTGCATGTTGTTCAACTTTAGTACAAATATCTCATGCATCCTAACAGCAATTATGGGAATAAGCTTGGTTTAATGTTCCTTGGGGTGTCTTTGTGATGGCAATACAAAACTTGTTTACCCTTCACTGTAATTTCCAGTCTCTGCATGCCTCAAACTAGTAATTGTCCTCATTAAGGGGTTTAGTCAGGAAAATGCAGACCATGCTGTGTGGCAGCTACCCACATGTTTTTGTGCTCACAGAAACCCAGTAGATAACATGGTGCTAGTGCATGTTCTTTTAATCTCAATAAAAAGTGATTTTGCTCAGGGCATAATGAAATCTCTATTAACCCATAGTAGCTAACTACAGACCCAACTGTAGGGGTCTGTAGTAGAAAGTATCTATTCACTGAGCTTACCTGGAGCCTGTCTCCTGGACAAAAACCTAACTGCAGGATCAGGCCAAGCATTCCTAACCTTAAACTGGAAAGCGTTATAGTTCAGTAGTATGGGTACTGGCTAGGCCCCAGGAAGTCTCACTGGTGACACAAAAGCTGTACTACTTTAGCCAAATAAGCATAATTAAAGCAATATATCCCTCTTAGACACATCTGCACATGCTATTAATGCACTGCAAGCTTACTGCACAGTAAGCTTTCCCAGGCAGGGTATCTACATGCCTAAGGTGAGCAGTTCAATGCAGGACTACTCTAGCCCAGCTGTGCCCCCTACACCAGCCAGGGGAAGCTCAGGGCTCCCCAGAGTGCCATCCCCAGGCTGGCAGGGGGCACCGGAGTCAGGTCCTGGTCTGTGGGGGGTGGGGGAAGCTGTCCCATCTCTGAGGCTGGAATACAGCAGCTAGGGGAGGGGACATTTTCCCAGCCCTGTGCCCCAATCTGCCAATTGGGGCCTGGGGCTAGGAAGCAGCTGCCCAGAATGGACAGTTTCCTCATCCCCTGCTGTCTGGGTTGACCAAGATCAATATGATTCTGATCAGCAGTCTACATGTGCGCTACTGTGCAGTAGTTACTGTGTGGTTGATCTACTACCCTTATTTACAGGTAGTAGGCAACCGTGCAGTAGACTAATCCACTGTGCAGTAAATGCTGTACACATGTAGATGGTAATACCTTACTGCACAGTAGATTAGCCTACTGTGTAGTAAAACATCTCATGTAGACACAGCCAGTGGGAACACGGCTATAGTGTCACATAAGTTATATTGGTATAAGGCACCTCTATACCAGTATAGCTGTATTCACACTAAGATTTATACCAATATAGTTACTTCAGTCAAAAACTGTCACACTTGACAAGGTATATTACTACCAAAACTATAGGCAGTCCAGGCTTTTGGCACCATTCATGGCCTTCACTTATTTTGAGTGTCTTAGCCTCCTTATGCCTCAGTTTCCTCATTTCTAAATGATGCAGTGGGAACATAGAATCATAGAAGTAAGGTCGGAAGGGACCTTGTAGATCTTCAAGTCCGACCCCCTGCCTGGGCAGGAGGAAACCTGGGCTCAAATGACCCCAGTCAGGTAGGCATCAAGCTGCTTCTTAAAGACCCCCAGGGTAGGAGCCAGCACCACTTCCCTTGGAAGTTGGTTCCAGATCCTAGCCGCCCTAACTGTGAAGTAGTTCCTACGGATGTCTAATCTAAACCTAGTCTCCAACAACTTGTGGCCGTTTTATTCCTTGTTATCCCTGGGGGCGCTAGGGGAAACAAGGTCTCCCCCAAGCCCTTTTGGTCCCCCCTAGTGAGTTTATAGACGGTCACCAGGTCCCCCTCACCCTTCTCTTGTGAAGGCTGAACAGGTTCAGGTCCCGTAGCCTCTCATTGTAGGGTCTGCCCTGCTGTCCTTGGATCATGCGGGTGCCCCTCCTCTGGACCCTCTCAATGCTGTCCACATACCTCCTGAAGTGTGGTGCCCAGAACTGGACACAGTACTCCAGCTGTGGCCTGACCAGTGTCACGTAGAAGGGGAGGATCACCTCCTTGACCCTACTTGAGATGCACCTGTGGATGTACGATAGGGTCCGGTTGGCCCTGACGACCATGACCTCGCATTGTTGGCCCATGTTCATCTTGGAGTCAATAATGACTCCAAGATCCCTTTCTGCCTCCGTGCTCTCAAGAAGGGAATTTCCCATCTTATAAGTGTGCTGCTGGTTACTATTGCCCAAGTACAGCACCCTGCACTTGTCAGTATTGAAACGCATCCTGTTTTTGTTAGCCCACCCCTGCAACCTATCCAGGTCTTGCTGCAGTCTTTCCTTCCCTACTAGCATGCCCACCTCACCCTAAATTTTGGTATCATCAGCAAATTTAAACAGGTTGCTTTTCACCCCATCATCCAAATCGCCGATAAAGAAATTGAACAGTGCGGGCCCAAGGACCGAGCCCTGGGGGACTCCGCTGCCCACTTCCCCCTAGGTCGAATATCACCCATCTACCACCACCCTGTGAGTACAACCCTTCAGCCAATTTGCAATCCATCTGACCGTGTAGGCATCAATGCCACAGTCGCCTAGTTTTTTAATGAGGATGGGGTGGGAGACAGTGTCAAAGGCCTTGCTGAAGTCCAGATGAATATTCATCTTACAATGCTCCTGGGAGGCAAATTTAATCATTGGCTACAAGTGCTCTAATATACTTAGATGGTGAAAAGCACTGTGTAAATGTATTACTGCTATTTCAAATTAATGGCCACATTGTTTGTGGTTGTGACATACAAATTAGTGGAGGAAAATTTCAAAATGTACAGGTTTGCAAAAGCCCTATTTGCAAAAGCCCTAAAAAATGTGGATGAATATCTGAACCTTACCTGAATTTTATGTTTCTCTTTCAAACTGGGATATAAAGTCTGTGGCTGTGGAATTCGCTATGGAATCCACTCCTTGCAGAGATCTATACTATAGAATTCAAAGTTTTTATTTAAGCAAGTAGTTTTGTACCTTTTGAGGATCCAAAGACAATCATAAAAATGTGAACCTAGGTACAAGCTGATTAAATGCTGCTTGCATTAATCTATAGGCAGTTGAAATAATACCCGTGAGAGAGTCTGTGCAGACAGAAACCAAGCAAGAGAAGAAGAAATCATTTACCATTTAGTCTCACAAATATTATGCCTGACTGATCCCACAGTTTTTACATAGTGTAACTTTACTGACTTCAGTGGGGTCTCTGATTTACTAGTGTGAAATAAGAAACAGTTCCCGTGGCAAGGAGCAATGTTGCCCTGTGAACAAGGGATTAAAATAGGCTTTCCCCAAGCCTTGAAAAGGTACTCAGGGGAAAGACTGTATTGGTGGTTTGATAAAGTCAAAGCAAAAGAAGGGAGAACTAAAAGCCCAAAGGCTTAGAGCAGAGTTGAATACCAAATGAATAAAATGTCTGTTGCTTTGCATATAGAGAGTGGCTTGTTCTCTTGTACGATTTTGGATTGTGAACATTATCCTTAATGGAAAAATACTCTTATATGCCTCTCCCTACCACTAGTTTAAGTCAGCATTAGCTGGTCTGACGGTAATGTAGTTATATTGGTACAAAGGGACAGGAATTAAAACCAGTGACAGTAACTTAAAGCTCAGGCCTAGCCAGTTTGAAAACTAAAGAACATTGTGTCACTTCTTTTTAAGTATCAAAGTCTATTTGACACCTAACACCCTGTCAAATTATATTTACAAAAGGCTCCTATCTTCAGTTAAAGGAGCAAAATTAAAAGTGCCTGTTATCAGCTTGCAGAAATAAAATGTGGCAAAACTAATCACATTAAAACTTGGTAAAGGGAAAATTTGCTCTTCAGCTGTTTTAGCTTGGAGTGATTTTTTTTTTTTTTTTTTTATATCTGAATCATAAAACCTTGACTGTGTGACAGAACATTAACAATGGCAGCACTCTAATATGGGGCCTCCTATGGAGAAACATCCATTCCTCTCAGCAGAGCTTTCAAGGGAGGCAAGGAAGAAAAGCAGCATTGTAAATGCAAAACAAAAGGGCTGTTCGTGCTACTAATGAGAGTTTGATTGCTAAAAGGAAGACAATGGGTATCCTTTCAGAGAGTGTGGAACCACTACAATGACTAATCCAGAGAGGGAGAATTGGTTTCATGTACAGATTGCAAAACAGTCTATCACAGAGTGCCTCTGTTACAATATGTCACACACAACACCAAAGCTGTTGTATTTGCTCAGGGCAAAATGATATTTACAATTTGTGATAGGATTTTCAGGCTCTCTTCACTCTCTGCTCACCTCTCTTCTATAATGATGTTTATTTCTAAGGAAATACATGGTTCACTGGAGCCCCCTTTAGTCATATGAGCACAGGTGAGGCTAAGAACTCCTGAATCCTGGAGCTGCTGCTGATTTGCCATGTAAGTTTTGCAAAAGTGCCTGCTGGTTTTGGGGACTCCAACATTGGGTCTTGCTCTTAGAGATGTCAAACTGTGCAGTGAAAAATGTAGATACTTTGTATAACCAAGGATGTAACCTATTCCTACTGCCTGGGGTGGTGTGACAGCAGATAAATCAACTCCACATACCTCAGTTCTAATAATCTTCCTATGAAGCACTGGGGGCCAATCTTTTTGACCAGGGTGCTACAAAGCAAGCCTTGCCCTCTCCCCAAGTGCCACTCCGATCTCCTTCCCCTGTCTGATCTATTGTTCTCCTCTCTCCCCTGTGCCTTATGTGCACTGTTCTCCCTGCTCTCTGCTGAATCTTTCAAGTGACAAAACAGGGGCTGTGTGCCACACACACATGCTGGGAGTTGGCCACCCCTCCTTTAAAGCATCTGCTACTTACCACTGTTGGATACAGGATACTGGGATAGATGGACCATTGATTTGACTCAGTAGGACACCTTTTATGTACATCTCAGGAATCTCAAACTGGGCAATCAAAAAGGGAGACACCCACATTAGTGGGTTAATTAGGCCTTAAACTTTCTGGATGAGATGCTCAAAAATGCTGAGTGTTGGCCTAATTATCTTCCTATTGAAATCAAAGGTGACTTCATCACTGTCTTAAAGGGAGAAGAGTTAGACCAAAGCTGAAAGCATTAACCTACCTGCCTGTAAGTTTTTTTTTCCAACTGTGAAATGTGAGGATTTCCATAATTATTTAGCTTCACATTATGTTTGGCCCTCTCTAGGTGTGAAGCCACATTCGCAGTTAGACCATGGACACAAATTATTCACAGTTAGGCCAGTGGAAATTCAGCCTCTCTGAATTTAAAAAATGGCGCACACTCTCCAGAAGTGCTGTAACCTGGCCCTACCAGCAGGAAAGTTAGGAATCAGGAACAGTTTTCACACACTTTCCCCAATTTAGTCCACTGTCCTATAAACTGCTTTGTGTCCTTTCAGACCACGCTATTCTGCATTATTCTGCTTTCAGATGACAGTGGCTGGACATTGCTTCCCACTCTGAATTCCAGCTCATGACCACGTCACCATTTTCTGCTTGGAGGATCAACCAGCATTCAAGACTTTGGAAGCCCATCCATGCCTCCTTTCCCTGTAAATTTAGTAAAAGACCTTAGTAACCTTGGAGATTCCTGCTACACCTGGACCAGCACTACCATACTGTGGTCTGGGGAGAGGCACAGGTCCAGGAAACCCTCAGTAAGAATCACAGGAACAAAGATGTCTATGAAATTGCCATCCCAGATGGCAGCGAGGAGTCACCAGAGTGTTGTAGTGCTGCTTCAAATGCCAGGACAGAGGGCTACAAATAGTATTAACTGCCATGTGCTTCCTAGCTGTGCTACAGCTCCATCAGGCCATGCTCCACAACACACCTCAGGACCATGGGCAGCTGCACTAAGAAGCTTGTGTTCAAACATTCTTAAGACCCAGGAACTTTTGCCAGGCAGGAGCCCAGGTACTCTCTGCAGCATCCTAAGCCAGATACCAAGGGCCCTACTCCTGCTACCAGCCAGCTGGTACTCCCCTGCCTGATACCTTCAATGTCGTCCTGAGCAACTGCAGAGAAACAGACAATAAGAGCACCGTGCACATGCTTTTTCAATTGGCTGTTCACACTTGCCAATGCATGAAGAGCTAGTTTATGTTGTTGTGCCCAGGGGCCACAGTCACAGGATGACATGCCTTGTTTGCCTTGCCAAGCCTTTCACAGGCATCTGGTGCCCTTGAGGTTCTGGTGACTGTTAGCTGTCTGTTACAGCAGTGCACATCCAGGAGTATTAGCACAGTGAAACAAGCAAGAAATAGCATGTTCCTCCAAGCATGCTATTTGGAACTCATTTACAAGCATGAGTTAGAACTCAGTCTCCTGCTGCACAGCCATTGCTCCCCCAGCCCAGACCCCCTGACCCTGGCAGATGCCCATAATGCAACCACTCAAGAATACTTTATATTGAGAACAGCAATATATGATTCATAGATTGTAAGGCTGGAAGGGACCTCAGAAGATCATCAGGTCCAGCCCCCTGCACCAAGCAGGAAAGATAACTGGGGGTCAGGTGACCCCAGCAAAGTGACTGTCTAGTCTCCTCTTGAAGATTTCCAGGATCGGTGATTGCACTACCTCTGGAGGAAGTTTATGATGACCTGATCTTTATGACCTGATGATCTTCCAAGGTCCCTTCCCACCTTACAATCTATGTACCCTAATTTTCTATGATTTATACCATGGGCAACTGGTGCCTCCTGAGTCAGGGGGCGCATTTGTCCCCCTAGTAGCCAGCCAGTGGGGGGCTCCCCCTGTGGCCAATCTTGCCAACCAGGTGGGGGGGTCCCCCCATGGCACCTGTATCTTTAATGGCTGGCACTTCCAAGCACACTGCTGGCACTTCTGGGTGGGTACAATCTGCCACAGGGGGACCACAGGGATTGCTTCTCCTGGCGCCCCCACTCCCCAGCTGGCGCTCTCAGGTGGGGCACCAGCGCTCTTGCCTGCCCCCCTACCTGGGCATGCTGGCTGCCAGGGGGTACACCAGTGCTCTCAGGGGGTGTACGTACATGTTACCACTGATTTATACAACTTACCTATCTGTGTGCCCATGGTCTCAGTCTCAAAGGAAGTTGGTAGGAACCAGTTTTTCAGAATCCTGAATGAAAGTATTACACTGCATCTGCATTTTTCCTCTGAAATTATTATCTATAATTCAGTAATCTCTAATTGCTGTATAGAGTTGGGAAACGCATTTAATCTAATTGCACAGGCTAGGTTTTGGGACCACATTAATATTTTAATATGACTGATCACAGCTCTTGCAGCCACCAGCAAGTCCCTCACAGACTTTGCTGGCCTTGGTTTGCACCATAAGCTGAATGGGACCTCTTGGTTCATCCAAGCCCCTAAGGCTTTAAGGGCTAATTATGTGGGCTCCATCCTTCCCAATATCCACTCCCACGCTTCACAGGTGATCTGC
This sequence comes from Alligator sinensis, assembly GCF_000455745.1. Taxonomy (NCBI): domain Eukaryota; kingdom Metazoa; phylum Chordata; order Crocodylia; family Alligatoridae; genus Alligator; species Alligator sinensis. The sequence goes on from NW_005842636.1 coordinate 598,706, forward strand.
TAACATATGCATTTCATGGGTTATGGGCTCCCAGCCTGGTGTTCTGGTGTTTTGTTCTCTGGAGCTTCCCTCAACACATCCTAGTTCCCCCTAGGCACCACCCCCCACCTGATGGACCACCCCCCACCTCTGGCACTGGATGTTCTCCCCAAGTACCTAGTCCTTCCTGGGCTCTATCTCTCTCCCTCACTCTAAGGGCTATCTCTTCTAAAGCTTGCCTCACCCCGACTGAGGTGGTAGGCCAGTTTTGACATCCATATTTCCCCTGCAGTCCCTTCCACAACCATCTCAGTAACCCTGTTGGGCACTGGGCCCCTGGCTCCCAGGTCTATCCATTCTAAGGCCTGGCCAGCTTCTCTTGAGTGCCAAACCTATATAGCTCTGGGGCTATATAGCTTGTCACAACCCAGTGATTTTGGTGCCTCGGCACGATGGAATTTTCCCGCCACATGAGAGTCTCTTGCACAGCAAAGGTTTTCTGTTGCAACAGAGAACCCCGGTGCAAGAGAGTTCCCGCCATTTCGTATGTAAATTTGTGTCCCACTATTGGCCAGTTCTAAATTATTCCTACGTGGCGGCTAGTAATTGGCTTGCTGGCCGTTTAAAATTTCATGCGACTTCCGCCCAAGTCAGAGAACTTTGAGCACGCTGCAGAGTGCTAAAGATATCTGACTTGCGGCTTAGCTGATCGATAGACTGATCACCTATCAATTCTTCTCCCCGTCGCCGAGCGCAATCCTCGACATACCCTTTCCCTGCTGGCTTAATACGGATTCGCTGGCTTGAGCCTTGCCAGCTGGAGCAACTCACATAGTTGTTCAAGCGACCGGACCACCTGCGTCGTGGCTACAAGCGGCGCAAGAAAAGTTTTTGGAACTAAGCTTTGTCTGCCTCTCCATTCACCAGCCCGCCCAGCAACCGAGTAATTTCTAAATCACCTCGAGTCGGCTCCAGCCGTCCGAGACATAGCTCAAGCCTGGCTTCCTTCTGTCCAGGAGACTAGACACTCACCTCACTGGGGTCTCTTGACCCCAGTTGTCTTTTCCTGCCTATAATTACACAATACTATTCTTACAGGGTTACGACATTCTTATTATTACACAGATTTATTTAATTTTCTTATCAAACTACAAGTTTCTTTTCTAGGGCTATAGAGCACTAGGCCTGTGCAAAGCAGCCAGTAATCCAATTTGGATTTGGATTCAGACAATTTGGGGGACAGTGATTCGATTCAGTAATTCAGATCACTGTCTTGAATTGATTCAGCTGAATCGGATTTGAAAGATTCGACGCTGATTCAGTGTGATTCGGCCATAGACCATAACGGGGAATCACTAAAATACCTATAACTTTGTCCTTTTTTTTTTTTTTGTTGCAGAATTCGATAAAAACACCAGGGATGGTAGCTCCTTCTGAGGGCATGCCTTGATGGAAAACTGACTCAGATGTTACCCAGGTGGGAGGCTGCCCATTTAGGTCTCTGATGTCTAGGGCTGACATCCATTCTGCAGCTCCGTACCTGCCCTACACTGCCCATGCCTCGCAGATGGCATCCCAGGCAGCTAAACTCACCTGGGGCCTCACAACTCCACTGCAACCAGTATGCCTCAAGTCTCTTAAAGAGCTTACACGTCTGGGCTTTCCCTAGCCACAACTGTACATGCATGCAGTGGCTGGAGGTTATCAGGCACCCTCTACCCATCTTTCACCAGGGAGGTTCGTGGTCCTGACATTTCCTGGGGCTGCCGCACCACCCATAGTCCCACCAGAACTCCTTACCCTGGCAGGATGCAGTTTTAGGTCATGCTCAGGACCTGGGGTCTCCTCCTTCCTGATAGCCCCAGCCCATACCTCCAAGTTTGTCCTGGCACGGGAGCTCAGCAGGGACATGTTCTTCCCCTGCTGGCTGGTGAAAAACTGCCGCCTCCAGCCTGAGAGTGGGGCATTAAATGGTTGTCAAAGAAAATTTAAAAAGCAAATAGGTGCAGAGTGAGGACAGTGGCATTCACTCTGTCTGCATGTGGAGCTTGGGGAACCCCAGCAGCGTGAGGTTCACCTTCAGGAACACCAGCTGCTCCACCAAACCAGGATCCAAGGAGGTACAGTGGGGTGTCAAATCACCAGCAAGGCTGAACACCCTCTCACTTGGAACACTGGTTGGTGGACAGGACAGGTGTTCCCAGGCAACTGTGGCCAGATCCTGCCACATCTGGCTGTGGGTTGCCCAACAGGTCAAGAGGTTGCAGTGCAGCAGCTCTATGTCCTCAGCAAGATAGGTAGCCACCGAGGCCTCCATGCTACCTGCTGGATGCTAGGGCCTGGTGCCTTTGGACCCCACCATTGAAGCCATGCCCTTCACCCACATTGGCAGTGGCTATGGTAGAGGAGACTGGCTGGTGCTTGGAGTGCTGGCATGGGAAAGTGGATCCCCCTCTTCCATGCCCCCCCCCCACCTTTGCCCTTCTGCCTCCCTCCATCCAGTGATCAAGGGTTTTGTAGATGCTCTCCTTCACCCTCGGATCACACATGCCTGCCAGCACATGGACCGTTCTGGACTGCAATGGATTCAGCCATTTTTTGATGCCCTCCTTCAGCTGCTTCACCAGTGCCTGCAGCTCTGGTGAAATCGGCTTACCCCAGCCAGGAACATTGATCCCCTGGAACTTCTCCATTTGGTTCTCAAGCTCCTTGACATGGGGATCACCTGGCTAAGGAGGGCATTGACAGTGCTGAAGCTCTCAGTGGCCTTGAGGAGTGGCTTGAGGACCACCAAGATCTGGAAGACAGTATCCCACTCAGCTCTGTTAAGGGGGATGGTGATCTCAATCTCCCTGAGCAAGGCCATCTGACCTTCTGTTAATCCACCAGCCTTTCCAGCATCAAGTATGTGGAGGTCCACTGAGTCTCTACATCCTGCATGATTTTGTATTGCGGGATGTTCAGCTCTGCCTGTTTCTCCCACAGCATCTTGCCTCCCTTGATGCTCCAGTGAAAGTAGCCCACCACCTTCCTGCATCTTGAAATGAGCTGGCCAGTAGTGGTAGTGATGGCGCTGTCACCGGCAGCCCTGTCCCCTTCCAAGGCACTCCTGACTATGAGATGGAACTTGTGTGCCACATAGCGAATGCCAACAAAGCTGGCATCACAAGCCATCTTGACCATATTGGCCCCATTGATGGTAACCATGAATCCGCAGGTGAACGAGCCACCCCTGCACCATACGGTGCATGGCCACCAAGATCTCCCTTGCCATGTGGGACTCATCCAGCACCTCCACTTAAACGAGAGCCCACCGACAGCCTGACTGATTGCACCAGTGCTCTGTGAGGGAGAGGTAGACATGTTCTTTACCCCGGCTGCTCCGGATGTCCGAGGTGAAGTGCAAGGCTACCTGCGGACCTGCCTTGTGCAGCTCCTCCCTCAAGTGCTCCCTGCATGCCTCATACAGGGAAGGCACCACCATCCTGCTAAAGGTGGTGTGTATGGGCACTCGGTAGGATGGGGCCATGAGCACCATGAGCTGCCTGAACCCTGGATGCTCAACAAAGGAGAAGGGCTGGCCATCCAGAGCAAGCAGCTCCCCAAGGCTCTGGGTGACCTCACTCACTTTTGCAATGTGCCCCCCTTTGTCTGTGGCTTTCCCCCACTGGTCCAGGGTGGCCTGCCTCTGCTTCGTGGGGACGCGGGCTTTGGAGCAAGAGGGGGACTTCTTTGTGGGCATCTGGCCGAATCTTTTCCGAATCGAATCAGCGACCAAAGCTTCACACCTCTGTAGAGCACCCACTTGTTAAAAGCCCACAGAACTAAAGAAAAACCAAAGCAGAAATCTTGTTAGGTTGTTCTGTGCTCATACAACTCTGATAAAATAGCCACTTGACTGGTGTTTTCAAGGTGCAAGAAACTAAAGCTTTTATAACAGCTTCACTCTGATGTCAACAGTCATGCTGAAATAAAACAGGCTTAGATGAAAGCAGAATCAGCCCTGAATGGGTTATTATCAAATTTATCAATAGATTTATACTTCCATTTTCTGGCTGGACATTTTCCTATCATTTATGAATACAGAAAGATTGAGACCTTTGCTTAGCAAGATGACTTACTATTGCTGGTAAGTGCTTTCATCTTGTCAAAGCTGGCTGGTACAACTCTTTACTGGGGAGGAATTCTGAATCATGTCACGTCTGGAGTTCATCTTACACAGAGCCAAGTGGCTTATATTCCTATTGAATGCATTCATCTTTTATGTATGAAGATCCTAGATAAAATATACATAGAGCAGGAAAAATACCAAATCACATAAGGGCAGATCCTACTCTGCCTATTAGGATTCAGGTGTTAATATGATCCTAGTCCACTCTGCTGAAGTCCTAAAATATTGTTAATGCAAAGGGTGGGCAAGTCTTCCTCCTCCATGCTCCTTTTCTGTGACTCAGCCTTAAGGCTAAGATGACTATATGTTAGAAAAACAAATGAATTAATCAGTTTCAGGGACTTGAACATGGTCAAATAAGATTGCATTTGGCTGGTGGAGTAAGACCTAGCCAATAATGCAGACAGACACAATCAGCTTGTAGTATTTAGAACTGGCTCAAGCTAGAAGCTCCTGAGGCACAATGAGAGGCACAAACTCCCTAAGCATGCTGTGGCACTCCAGAGACTACACCATCCGGGAGCTGATTGAATCTGCTCCTTTTGGTGTGTGGGGAGGAGAGAGAAATTTGACTCCTCTCCAATCCCCTCAGGATGCTGTGCATCCCTGGAAGACAATGGTAGGAACATGGCCTGTGTTTTTGGAATGAAATTGTGGGCAGCCATTGATATATTTCACCAAGGCAGGAGTCAGCAATCTATAGCCTGTGGACTGTATCTGGGTGCAGAACTATTGGATCAGGCTCATATAGCTAGAGGGCTTTGCCTGTGCCTGTACCCACATTGGCCCTGAGCAATGAGGAGCTGCCCTGGGCCACTTAGAAGTTGTCTATACTGCTGGCACTTCTCCCCACCCTTCCTCCTCCCCAGCGATGCAGCTGCAGCATAGGCACAGCTGGAAGCTGCCTGGCCTTGGCGTAGCTCCCCACTGGCTGGAAGCTGCACCCATGCTGCTGCCACTTCCTTTTCCCCTGCACCCTCCTCCCCATGGCTACAATGTTGGCACAACTTCTAGCCAGTGGGGAGCTGCATCAGGGATGGGCAGCTTGCAGCTGCACCCACACCACAGGTGGGTAGAGAGGGGGTGGGATCAGGGAAAAGTAGAAGCAGCAAGGATGTTCACACACCTCTTCTCTGGTGGGAAGCTGTACTAGTAGGCCTGTGCGAAGCGGCTAGTATTTGCTTCGGATTCAGATTTGGCTGATTCGGGGGACCGTGATTCGATTCAGTGATTCGAATCAGTCCCCCAAATTGATTCATCCGAATCAGCCAGGCGCATCCCTGCCCGCTCTCCCAGCCCAGCAATGGCTGCCCCACCCACCCCAGCTCCTGGCACTTGCTGCAGCCACCAGGGACTCCCCAAATCATCGAAGCTCCCCGAATCTCTTCCAAATCTTTTCCAAACATTTGGAGAGCTTCAAATTGAGCCGGACCTTTCAATTGGTCCCCTGGTGTTTTTCGGATTCGGAGATTTAGCCAGCAGGTCAGGCTGAATCTCCTCCAAATCGAATCACCACCTGAAACTTTGCATAGCCCTATGTACTAGCACCACAGCTGAGACCAACAAGGGGGTGGAGGGGGAAGTCGGTGGAGGGTAGGACCTATTTTGTGGCACACCTGCCAAAAAAGGTTTGCCCCCACTATCTCACAGTATCATGGAGAGCATGGACAACCTGGCCAAAGGAAGCATCTCATAAGATCACAGAAGATAAAACTGACAATGACAAAGCAAGATTTTACTAGAAAGTAAAGTAGCCTCATTGAGAAGCCTATGCTTTGATTTTGCACTGAGCTGTCAGTGTAGTTTTCCACAGAGCTAAAAACTATTTTAAATCTGGAATCCCCCCCCACCTTTTTTTTTTTTCCCGTTTTTTAAAAAAGAGCCACAATGTTTGTGTTTTTTCTCTCACTAACATTTTTTAAAGATCGAGAATTTTTTAATTACACAGCAGGGAAAAAAAGACAAAAGAGAAAGGCAAATAAACACCTTTATTTTTTCTTTTCTTGTTGCTGAATGATGACTAATCTGAAATTTCTAATTTTGTTTTTCAAGACCCATAACACAATTCAAAATGAAAGTAAAAGATATTTTTTAATTTGAAATTTCCCACTACAACATTTAAATAATGGCCATAAATGACACTTTCCGGAATGTGTATTCCCAACAAACTTCATTTTTCAGCAGAAATTTTTTCAGTTTAAATGTTTTGATCAATTCTACTGCTGAGCAAGTTGTGCTGAGTGTCTGAGCTACAAGGGCACACATAACATAGATAAAAATGTCACTGAGGCTGCAGGGTATATCCACAGTAAGAAAAAAAATTCCATTTTTACCACGTTATTTAATATATAGTAAAATTGTAGTGAAGACAAGGCAATTTTTTAATAATAACATAGTGGCAAATTGAGGTAAAAGCTAACATAAAAACAGTATTACAGATGAAAACTGCCAACTGCTTTGTCTTCACTAGAATTTTAAATATTTTTACTAACACATGGTAGAGATCACACCAATCTTTATTATTAAAGATAAGTTTTCTCTCTGTGCTGGGGCCTTAAACTGTTTTATAGCATGTTAATGCTGTTCTGAATACCAATGAAGACAAAGCTGAGACAAGGAGTGAGCCTAGACTGTGTATTAACTGCATTCTCTTCAGAGCATGATGGGAACTCCAGCTGTTCACAATACTTTTTAAACGTGTTCTGAATGTGTTGCTACTGCATTTCCGACATCAACTTCTGCAGCTGCTGAGTCTCCACTGGAGCTTTCTAACAAAGCATTGACCATGCTCAACCCTGCTTAGCTTATGAAACCTGACAAACCTCCTGCCTAAGGTGGTAAAGCTGCAGGACATGGCAGTTTCTTTGATCATAAAATACTTTGTATATAGGACACATCCATTTTTTTTGTCACCAGAACACAGAACGTGAAGGCTCTCCCTTTCACCAAGAGTCAGTGATACAAGTATATTTTCTTGAATTTACCTTGACAGAATATTATGTGGAAAACTGAGTGCGGAACATTTACTGTGGTCGACCATGTGGGTGGGTTCAAAATGGAGCAGTGATGCAAGACCTAATGAAACCAGTGCTAGTGCTTCAAAATCCATGTCAACTAGGACTTGCTTAAAGAAAAGTTACTCAGATACATTTGTCATTCTGTATCCTAATGTCAACAGCAGTGATATGCAATGTGGAGAACAGCGCCAGTGCTAGAAGGGAGGATGGATTATAAACAAATTATTGTGATCATTCATTGACCTTAAAAGGACATTTTGACAAGGTATTTTTTTATCAATTTTGAACACAGACCATTCTTTTTCTGCGCTACCTCCCCCATCACACTCTTCTGCCTTAACGCTTACTGTCAGTTATTAAAAGGTATGCCTTCATTGTAGAGTTAGCCTTAGTTCTTCCTTGGGTATCTTCCTTCCCTGTCTACTTTCCCACCCACCATAAAAAAACCCTTCTTACTTCAGTTTGGTGGAGTCTTAAAACAGGGTTAAGTGGTCTAGACAGGGTTATGGCCTAGAGCCCAAATTCACTTTTTACTCAAGCTAGTAACCCACCCATTGTGCAGTAAGGATGAAGGCTAAATCACTGAGACTCTGATAGCTCTCTAATGCCTTTCCACAACTTTGGCGTGTCCAAAATGATAGAGTATCTCTTCTTAAGACAGTACAAAAACCCAGGGGACATGTCCCCAGCAGGCCTAGCACCACACAAGGAAGAGCACAACATTTGTCCTCAAAGTAACTAAGGCCTGGCTCATTATTATAACCAGACAATATTAACTGAGTGCTGATTGCCTGTGCTAATCTAAAGTAAAGACATACTGAATATGACTGGAAAGCACAGATTCTATATAGGCAAAAGAGCAATGTTTTCCTCTCAAGGAGAATTCTGATGGAGTCCACTGGGATTTTTCCTAGGGATTCTAGGAGCAGGGTGGTCCCTCTGAACATGACCTAATGCCTCATTAGGTGATGGGGACACAAAACTAGGCACCAATCACATACCTCTGGGCTACAGGAAATTCCCTTGTAAGGTCCCCATTCTTTCTAATGCTAAGGGTCACAGCAGCAGAAGTGAAACAGAGGCCAGGTGAAGAAAGAACAATGTCTATAAAGCATCTTTCAAGTAGATGCTGAGAATGAAAAATAAGGAGTCCACTGGAGATCATTAGAGGAAGGGCTACTTATCCATACTCAAACCAGTCTAGCGTCCTGGAACATAACTGAGGTAGAAGCAAAATACTCCTATTATTATTTACTCCTTCTGAGAATTATGTTCCCTCACCAATAAAGTGCACCAGCTAACTGAAAAACAGAGTTTATTTGGAAAACTTCTGTCTGTCAGCAACATCACTCAGCTGAATGTCTACTGCACTGTTTCATAGGCAGCTGCCCAGTTTCCTCTGCAACAAATACTATAATTATGCTGAATGACTTAATTAAATAGATAAAAGATGGTTTTGTCAGTTAATACTGTGAAATAAATTAGTTTTACTAGCTACCTGCAGGCCATTTGAAAGTATCTAAATCTTACCTATATTTGATTCCTTTGCCATTGAAAATGAAGCAAAGCATATTTTTATCCTACTTGATAAAACTACCTGGTTTAAATTCCTTTGCTTTCTGACACAAAGCAGTTAGGAAAGCATCAATCCATAACATTATACACCAGTGCAAGGAAGAAAAGAACAAAGAAATAAGCACAAATGGGTTCAAGCATACAGTATCACATACAACTGTTTGTTACAGTTCCTTGTTTGGCAAAGGAACAATAATACAGCATTTAAAGGCATATGCAAATGTAATAGTTCACCTTGGTAATTTGGCAATTAAAAGAACAGCGACACTCCGTGGAAAAATAACAACAATTCCAAACCCTGCCAGCTCAATCCTCTCTTCAGAAAATGCCTGAGTACACAGATGGGTTTCCCAGAAGGTCTAACACTAGCTCTGTTGGACTAGAGGGGAAAACTAAATGTAGACTTGTGTCTTGTCTCTAACTTAGGGACCATGAGCACTAACCTTCCTGCTG